>NC_073410.1:10275000-10575000 GCF_028641065.1 Leucoraja erinaceus | reverse complement strand
TTAATTCATTTTAAAAAGGATAGGAATGTTTGTGTTATAATGAACACTGGATAACTAGTTTTTAAATAGTCTGACCAGAGTGGGTACATTTGACGGGATATTTCCATTCTTTCTTCCCCTGTGTTGACATCACTATCCTTTATGAAATGAACGAGTGGAGCAATATAACTGCCATTATGGAGCTCTGTTGCATCCTGTTTGGCAGTATATACTTCAAGCAATAACTCCCTTCCAGGGACAAGCTATCCATGCTTCACTGCTTGGGGAAGGTGAAATTTTGGTGTGGCTATGCTTAAAGTAGAGCATTACTTGAATCACGACTAAAATTGTACACGGCACAAGCTTCGATCAAGATTTGCTGTTGGTAGAGTTATATTAAAGCTTTTAATTCTATTGCCATCCTGCCAGGTGGTCCATTCTCCCTTCACTTTAATTGCATCTGTGATCTGTGTTGATTAGAATACGCTGCATTGGATTTCTGGATTAATTAGTTCAATATTTATCAGAGCATAAACAACATCTATGATGTTTCAGTAATTTTTTTTAAATGCTTTGAAACCATGCTGAACTGGATGATGGGACCTGGGGAACACCAGATTATTTTTACGCAGAAGAAAAACGTTTAATTAGGTTTGTGCGTTGTATGTTGTGTTCAAGGATGGAGAGTGTTGCAAAGGTTTTGTTAGTCCTCAGCTTTGTTTACGCTTTAACTTTCTCTTGCTCTTCTGCGACTTTGCAGACAATTTGACAAAAATGTGAAACTTGTTGTGTTGGAATTAATGAGCGCAATTGGAGGACCACGCTTCATAATTTGGAAGCAGAAAACCAAGTAGCCTGGTCAGCTCCCTCCTTTACCTTTTACACCTTATATTAGCTTTCCTTCCCCATTGCTGCAAGGTTTAGATTTTTTTAAGTAGGCTGCCCTGACAGTGAGGGATTATTTTTGTCATGCAGACAAAATTGCTGGAGAAACCCAGCGGGTGCAGCAGCATCTATGGAGCGAAGGAAATTTATTTCCTTCGCTCCATAGATGCTGCTGCACCCGCTAAGTTTCTCCAGCACTTTTGTCTACCTTCGAGTTTCCAGCATCTGCAGTTCCTTCTTAAAACATTTTTGCCATGCATTTGTGTATTAACGGGGCTTTATGAACATCAATGCCTTAATAGGTGCGCTTTGGTTATTTATGTAAATTAGGAATATATTAAATATAAAATATACCAAAGTGGAAAGTTTGAGTTATCAGATCTGTCCAGAGATAAGGAATGGCAAGTTGTAGTTTTCATTGTAAAATATTTTGGTGTCCATTGGCAGAACCCAAGAGAAAGTTTAACTGAAAGGTATTGGCAGGTTTGTGGTGAATGTTTTGCTTTGGCCCCATGAGAGAGGTCACTACTAATCGAAAACCATCTTCACATCCACCGATTTGGACGTGGGGGACCTTTCATGGTTCCTCTTGTTTGCTGCCATCCAGACTGTGTGGAGGGAAAGGAACTGAAGTAACCTTTCCATATGACAACATCCATTTATTTCCTGTTCATGAATATGCAGATTGTAACAACCCCATTTTCAGTTACTTAAAAAAAAAAAAAACTATTTTGAGAATAACATTTGTGTCTCACATTCTTTACAGTTTGTAAAATTTAAAGATCTAGCTAAGAAAACTATTGAGTATGTTATGATCCTCAACTTAATGCAAATGTATTGTGTATATACCCAACAAGGTTCATTAATCCAAAGGCATTTGAAATGTCTAAATGCCTTCACCAAAGGACCATCCTGGGTGTTTTTACACTTGAGCTCAGGTCTTTATTGATTAGGTTCTTCCTCGCCAATCAGCAATCCTGAGAATTTGAATTAACCCATTTAATTGGAGTTTATCAATTGGAGTGTTCTAGTGTGGATTTTGGTAACTGAGATGGTTACTAAAATCAATTGGTAACTGAGAAAGTGCCAAAAAAAATGCTTCCATTAACCACGTATCCTGTAAATCACATCAGATAATTTAATATACAAACAGCTCAAACTGTGCAAAAATTCCATTCATCAAATATTATTTCCAGCAACAAGCTTAGTTGGGGTGTTTAATATTCTTACTCCAGGTAAAGGCATCCCTGAAATCAAGATGGCCATACAGAGACTGCCCACCTCTGCCAACTCGTTGATCATCTATCTACTCATCCGCTAACCTGTCGTGCATTCATGACCACTTCAAGGCTGGCTCTGCAGAGGCAGAGTTGCTTTGCTTGCATGAATCCCACTTGGGTTGTCAATATGCGCACAGCGTGAGAATGTTGAACATTGCATGAGGTTTCTTGGTTCAGGCGGTGGGTATTTGGCGTTCTGTTGTGATGGTGCATGTTACTCCACCTCTAGCAGCTCTGGGGAGGAGGTGCATCCCAGGAAGAAAATTTGGATCTTCTGAAGTTTAGCTGCTCCAACATGAATAGACAGCATAATTTTCATGTTCTCACCTAAATTGTTATCTCATTCAAGTAATAATATGTTAAAGCCTTCCTGTTCTGGTGGGAGTGGTGCTTCAAACTTGGAAGAACTCATCTCTCATGATTTTGACCCTGCATATACCTGATTCTCTGATAGGTTGGAATGGAAGAAATGGCAACCCTTAGACTGCAAGGCTTTCCGGTTGTTGTGTGGACTTCCAATGGAACTTAAGCAGCAAATTTCTAACTTGACGAATTGTGTGGGTTTCCAAAGGTGAATTTATAAGGATTTAAGAAGTGTTTCTCCAATGCATTATACTGTCTCATTCAGAAACAATCCCAGTTTTAGTTACGATTTGTAGATAAGAGATATGGCTGCGTTATTTTAGAAGGAAGGTTACCTCTCGTGCAGTCCTCATTTTCCTCCACGTTTCACTCTCAGCACTCGCTGTGCACTCCGTCAGCTGCTTGTGGCTTCCCCACAGGCAAAACCAGTGTCTCCATTTGCAATTGTTTTCATTCCATTCCGTTGTAGCAATCACATGACTGCAAAGGGTACATGAGGGCCTGAAGAGAATGGATTTAAAATAAAATTTAAATGACTTTCTTTGTGTAAATAGTTGTGTAAATATTGGCAATTGGAAATTTAGAATGGTAGAAATACTTTTCAGATTCCGATCCTATTTTTATTTTATACATATTTCTCAGTTTCAATCTTTCAGAGTAAAAGCCAAATGGCAGGAAATAGAGTTTGTACCAGTTTCTGAAGTATGTCTTTGGTTACCTGTAAATAATTTTAACTCGAATAAAAGTTGCTACTTTCAGTACAGTTGGTTCTGTAAGTCGTTTCCTTGCATTTGCACCCAGTTTATCGTGCACCCTTTAAATCCGTTGATGTACCTGGTGAATATAAAGCCCTGATCACAGCAGCTTCATTCAGGAATACATTTCACAGTTATATTTAGGGTGCAAATGCTGCCTATCATCAGCAAACCACATGCGTCCAAGTGGATGTTCCATCAACTTCCTTCCAATTTCCCCATCATCAATGAAACCCAATTTGCTTCACAACATATTTTATCAAGAAACGGAAAAGAGTAATGGATTCCGCAAAGGCTCTGGAATCGGATACCATTTTGGCACTCTGTTCTGAAGAGTTTCTGCAAACTACCTATACCTCTGTCTGAGCCTTCCAGTGCAGCAAAACAAAACTAACCCCGGCCTAAAGCTACCCCAGTATTTTCTTCACAAATCCACTCGCGCTAGTTGCCACCTCTGGAATCTAGAATTCATCATCAGCAAAGTGTTGGAAGTTTTCAGCATCAGTGCTGTGAAGTATCACTGATAACATCCTCACCAGTGGGTTTGGAGTTATCCAAGGCCATTTGGTTCCAGACCTCCATGAAGTCTTGACGCAAACACAGGCAAAAGAGCTAAATTCTGGACAGGTGAGTGACTATCCTTAATATCAGGTAACATCCGTCTAAATGTGGTGAATGTAAAACTGATCTTGGTGAGAATTGGGGGGAGCTTTGCATTGACTGGGGGGTCATGACACGTAACGATTCTCATGTTTGGAGCTCTACCATCTCTGAGTCACTCTGCATGGGAACGGGCCTGAGTCGGCCATGCCAATCTCAATCCCAGTCATTGCAGGAGCTCCAAAGGGCAGTTGCCTGAACCTAACTGAACAACTTAAGGCAAGACGTTTTTGCCGATCACAGTTCCTCAGCAACTAGAGCAGCCCACACATCTCTGCAGGAAGATCATATTCAGACTGGTAAGTGGCAAGTTAATGCTAGGTGATGACTAAATCCATATGGAGTTTTTAGCCTTCAACATCCTGAATATCCCCAGGTCATGCATAACTCTCTCCCTGAACATTTAAGCTATCCAGGTTGCATAATCAAAAGATGATGGTATTTTGTCCATTTGCCCGAGTGCATACACCTCTATTAATACAAGAACCGTGACAACAATCAAGACCAAGTAGCTGCTGCATTTTTGCCCTGTAATTTGTTGTGTGTGCAGGCTATAGGTAGGGCCAGTTTCTGCTGCATCTACATGGTGATGAACATGCACAATCCATTGTGCTCAAGCCATTCCTGTGCACTATGGATTCAAGAAAAAAAATCTTTATAAGCTGAAAAAAATCCCAAATAAATATGATTGGAAACAGCAAATCAGGCAGTATCTGTGGACAGAAATGTGATTAATGTTTTGGCTTAAAATCTTTTATTGGGAAATTGGGGGAGAAAATCTGTAACCAAGAGTTTACAACGAAAGAGTTTATAGTTTTTCTCCTCACACTGCAGAGTTCTTTGAGTATTTTCTTATTGTTCAAGAAGGAACTGCGGATGCTAGAAAATCGAAGGTAGACAAGACATGTCTTCAGTCTGAAGAAGGGTTTCGGCCCGAAACGTTGCCTAATTCCTTCGCTCCGTAGATGCTGCCTCACCCGCTGAGTTTCTCCAGCACTTTTGTCTTCCTGGTATTGCCCTAAAGTGGTCAATCTAAAGGTACGAGAAGCAACAAGTTCATAAGTTCTAGGAGCAGAACGAGGCCATTTGGCCCTACTCCGCCATTCAATCATGGGTGATCTATTTTTCCCTCTCGGCCCCATACTCCTGCCTTCGCCTCACAACCTCTGACACCCGTACCAATCAAGACTCCGTCAAACTCCGCCGTAAAAATATCCATTGACTTGGCTTCCACAGCCGTCTGTGGCAATGAATTCCAGATTCACTGCCCTCTGACGAGAAGTCCTCCATCTCCTGTCCAAAGGTACGTTCTTTTATTCTGAGGTTCTGGCCTCTGATTCTAGACTCTCCCACTCGTGGAAACATCGTCTCCACAGCATTGAAGGCTGGGAGGAGATAGGATGTGTATAAATAGATATTTTATAGGGAGCTGATGTGCTGGTTCCTGTACTCTAACTCCAAGGTGTGATTTGCAAACTAGATGCTTCTACTAGGAAATTAAGTAAATATTTTACTCCCACTTGTTTAACAAGAACATAATCCTTTGTTCAGCCTTCTAACCCCTGGATCCGTACACTAAATATATTGTATAGGCACAATTTTAAACTTCTGCCAGCTGATTTCGAGGTGTTCCAGGTAGTCACCGAAGTGTGGTTGTCCATCTCTGAATCAAGAGATTGTTTCTTTCTACCCTCAGTCTGTTCCGGGGTGTGGTGAACTTATTCTACGTCATGCCCGAATCTATCTCCAACTGCAAGAAACTAGGCTGTTAAAATTAACGCCCAATTCTTGATCTGATAATCTAGTTCCAATGGCTTGATGCGTTTTTGATTACGCGCTGGGTACAGTGCATTTGTTGACAGTTTTCTCCCTTCCTCTCCAAATGTTGAACCCGTTATAATTGTGTTTAGTTTCAGGGCAGCTCCCTAGGCTGTGTGTCGGTATCGTTTCCTGCATTGTGGGGGACGGCAGAGAGAGAGAGAGAGAGAGACAGATCCCGAACACCCATAACGAGTGTGGACTGCAGCTGTAAGCTTATCTTTCAAGGCTAGTCCTAACGTAGAGGCACAAGAGGCTGCTGGAGATGGAATATGAAGTTAAAAAACTAAGTACTGGAGGAACTCAGCGGGTCAGGTCAAACAACATCTGTGGAGCAAAATGCACAGATGGTGTTTTGGGCCGGGACCCTTCAGGCAGAGAATTTAGTAGCAAAAATTTACAATTTCTTGTTTTAATATAAAGCCCTGGCCTGAGACGTCCTCTGTCGATTTTCCTGCACAGATGCTGCCTGACCCGCTGAGATCTATCAGCACTGTGTTTTTCACTCGCCTGCTGTGTCTGCGGGAAGCAGGAATAAATCTACAGGGAACAAGTCAGGAGACACAAGGCACTGCCGATGCGAGGAGCAAGAAAAAAACAAATTGTTGGAGCAAATCAGGGGTACGTCCAGCATGTTCTGCCTGTAGTTATAGAGCAGATAAAAATAGGTGCAGGAGCGGGCCATTTGGCCCTTCGAGCCAACGCCGCCATTCAATATGATCATAGCTGATCATCTAAAATCAGTAACCCGTACCTGCTTTTTCTCCATATCCCTTGATTCCTTTAGCCCTAAGAGCTAAATCTAACTATCTTGAAAGTATCCAGTGAATTGGCCTCCACTGACTTCTGTGGCAGAGAATTCCACAGATTCACGATTTTCTAGGTGAGGTTTTTCCCCATCGTGGTTTCTGCAGACTATGAAGGGTTTAGAGGTTGGTCCTAAGTCACAGATGACCACTGCTTTCTGCAGAGACCGTTCCCTCCGAAACTCTCTGGGTTACTTGTCCCTTCCCACCCAAATTGGCGGCTCCCCAAGTACTTTCCCCGTCAACCGCAGTCATGCAACCTGTCTATTGAACAAGAAATTGTAAGACTTTTACAGGACCCATCAGTCTTTCCAGATGATCGAGGTTCACTTGGGTCTCGACCCAACCGTCATCTACTGTATCCGCTCTCTCCAGAGATGTCAACTTCTCTACATCGGCGAGTTACCCAGCATTTTGTGTCGGCGATCGTTTCGCTACACACCTCCGCTCAGTCCATCTTGTCAGCTAACTGATCACAGCATGGCTTTGGGAACAGCCCCCTCCCAACCCATTCGCAAAGAAATTTCTGTCTCGACCTGGACCGTCACCCATTCCTTCTCTCCAGAGATGCTGCCCACCCCTCCCTCCAGCATTTTGTGTCAACCCTCACTAACTTCTACAGATGCGTCGCGGAAAGCATCTTGTCGGCAAACATCACAGCATGGTTTGGGAACAGCTCCATCCAAGACCGCAAGAAATTGCAGAGTTGTGGACGTAGCCCAGACCATCCTCCCTTCCATTGACTCCATCTATGTTCCTCCACTGTTCCTCGGCAAAGCCACAGCACAACACAGCCCCCCCCCCTCTTCTCCCCTCTCCCATGAGGCAAGAGATCAGAAGTGTGAAAACGCCTACCTCCAGATTTGGGGACAGTTTCTTCCCAGCTGTTATCAGGCAACTGAACGGTCCTCTCGTCATCTAGAGCAGTGATTCCCAGCCTGGGGCCATAGAAAAGCCCCAAAGAGCCCACAGCATATTTCAGGGGGGCACAGAAAAAGTTTGGGATTTAGGGGGTCACCAGCTCAAAGAGCTACCACCCTGTTGCCTCCTAAATTTCAGTTCTAATAAATTTAAATCTATGTAGTTGAAATATATTTTTAATGTATGATTATAAATGGTTGTTTTATTGAGAACCCACAAAATATTTTTGATGTTTGTGGAATAGAATAAAAGAGAATATATGTGCAGTTAATAGACACTGATATTTTTATGGAAGGTATTATAATATTGAAGTACTTTTTTCAGCTAATATGTGTCGGGGGGGGGGGGGGGGGGGGGGGGGGGGGGCACAGAAAAAAATAAAAGATCCCATGGGGGGCCATGAGCTAAAAAAGGTTGGGAACCACTGATCTAGAGTGCAGTCCTGACCTCCCCTCGACCTCCTTCGAGACCTTTGAACTATCTTTGATCGGACTTTACCTTTTGTAAAAACTTACTGGTCTTTTTAGTGGAACTTTATTAAACTGATCTACTAAGCTGTAGCAGTCCTGTCATCCTGGAGCCCGAACTAGAGGTGGGGACACGACAATTTTGAGACAATGGGGATGGTTAGTAGTGATGGTTAAAGGAACTTGATCTACACCTTTGACCTTGCCCTAAATGTTGTATCCCGTACTCTTTATCTGTACACTGTGAACGGCTCGATTGTAATCATGTATAGCCTTTTCTCTGAGTGGATAGCATGCAAACAGAAGCTTTACACTGTACCTCAGTTCACGTGAATAATAAACTACGCTATACAATGTCATGAAAGAGCACATGAATATTCTCCCTTCTACAGTTGCTCCTACACACTATATATGCCTTTCACATGCGTATGTAATTACCACCGATGTGACACCACACTGCTGAAATCTATCCGGACCACAGTAATAATTCATTGGCGCTGCTCAGATTAGATTGCAGCTCTGTATTGTGAGGAGTGGTGCAGGGAATGGGCTCGCTGATTGCAGGATCTGGGTGGTTTGAGGAGCACAACTCAATGTGTTTGTGTCAGAAGGAACTGTAGATGCTGATTTACACCAAAGATAGACACAAATTGCTGGGGTAATGCAGCGGGTCAGGCAGCATCTCTGGAGAAAAGGAATAGGTGACGTTTTGGATTGAGACCCTTCTTCAAACGCTATTCCTTTTCTCCAGTCACCTATTGCTTTTCTCCAGAGATGCTGCCTGATCAGCTGAGTTACTCCAGCATGTTGTGTCTTTCTTTGGTGTAATCAGCATCTGCAGTTCCATCCTACACAGTTTGACCATGGATATTGCCCCTGGTCCTCCACACATCCTAGCTTTCACATTTAGATAGTGTGCTCTTCTATACATTTTTGACACATACTTTAACCTCCCACATTTGACTCCAGTACAATCTATTTGCCTCAGACATTAATCACTATCATTTAATGCTTCCTTCCAGAGTGCTTTTTCTAATACTTTCACTTTCATTATGTCATTGGTTAAATTTGACACACAGCTCTCTACACCATTCTGTAATCATTTATACATAAGGTGAACACTTTGTGGGACTCCATGATTCACATCTGGTCAACCTGTACCCCAGCCTCTCCCTCTTCCAATTTCCGAGCACAGCAAATAACTTCTGATTCCAAGTGCATCATGCTCAGCTCAATGTCATTGCTGAGAGCATAAACAGGTGTCTTCTGGAAACCCATATACATATCAAAATAAATTCCAGACCCAGTACTGCAGTTACTGATTCGGAAATGCGCATTTATCAGGCATGATCTGCTCTTGATAAATCCACGCCGACTCTCTCTAATCATCTGAAAACGTTCAAGGTGTGTAGTTACTTTATTCTTAATTACAGACTCTACTAATTTCCCAACAACAGATGTTAGGCTAACCGCCTATTATCCCTTGATTTCATTGTGTATTTGAACACATTCAACAAACTGAAATGCAGCGCCCTTGACCTGAAACGTTAATCTTTTTGCTTTCCACAGATGCTGCCTTCTGAGTGTTTCCGGAGTTTACTGCCTTTAATTTAACAAAACAACACTGTGCCATTTTCTGACCTGTGTCTTGTGTTGATTTCCCCCCTCTTACCTTTCTTAAATATTAAAGTGACATACACAATTTTTCAAAGAGGAAATTTCCTTAAACTTAAATTACCTTTTAACTTCCAACTCGCTAACCTGCAGCTGAGCTTCAATAAGTCTGATCTTCCCCGCCCACTGCATTAATAAGAAGGAATTTGCCTGTCTTTCTCGAGCCCTCCCCAATGGCAAAACTGTGCCAATGTTTGAAATCTCAAATGGAAAGAAAATGATAGAAACGCCAGGTCAGGCAGCATCTGTGGAAAGAGTGGGAGAGGGAGAGGGGGAGAGAGAGAGTGAAAGTCGACATTTCCAGTCGATTATGTTATTCCCTTGATCATGTATCTGTACATCGTAGATGGCTCGATTGTGATCATGTAGTCTTTCCACTGGCAGGATAGTTCGCAACAAAAGCTTTTCACTGTACCTTGGTACACGTGACAATCTAAACTCAATTCTCCACAGATGCTGCCTGACCTGCGTGTTTCCAGTACTTGTTTTCCCTTTTATTCACGACTGCTTTCTCCTTGAAGTGCAGGTCACACAGTGAATATCTAACGGCGCAGTCAATTATGGTTGTAAGAAGAATTGTCAAACTGAAATGTTGAGGAGGGGGAGCGGATGGGGAGAAAGGGAAAGCAAGGGCTGCCTGAAGCTCTCCATCCTCTCCCCCTTCCCAGTTCTCCAACCAGTCTTACTGTCTCTGACTACATTTTATCTCTGTACCACCCACTGCCCTGATATCAGTCTGAAGAAGGGTCGCGACCCGAAACGTCACCTATTCCTTCTCTCCAGATGTTTCGGGTCGAGACCCTTCATCAGACTGATGCAAGGGAAGGTGGAGGTATATAGATAAGGAAGAGTAAGGTGTGATAACAGTACAAAGGGAAAGAGGATCAAGGGGCATGTAGAATAGATAATTGTTAATTGGGAGAAGGTAACAACAAAGCAAACAGATAAAATGTCATTGGAGACAGTAAGACTGATCGGAGAATTGGGAAGGGGAGGGGATGGAGGGAGAGGGAAAGCAAAGGTTACTTGAAGTTAGAGAAGTCAATGTTCATACTGCTGGGGTGTAAGCTGCCCAAGTGAAATGTAAGGTGCTGTTCCTCCAATTTGCACTGGGCCTCACTCTGACAATGGCGGAGGCCCAGGACAGGACGGTCAGTGTTTAGCGACCGTCTAATTTTAATTCTCCATCCCATTCCCCACCCCTGTAGTATCCTGCACTGTTACAACGAGGACCGATGTCAGCTCATAGCCTCTCTGGACAAGTTGCAGTCTTCAGCACTCAGTATTGAATTCTACAAATGCAGATAACTCGCTCTGCTGGACTGCTTCAGAACTGACCATCTGTGTAAATAAAATGGCCCCTCTGGTCCACTTTAAATCATTCCCCTCTCACCATAAACCTCTGCCCTCTAGTTTTAGTTTTCCTTATCTAGGGAAAAAGACTGCACAGTTTGCCTTTCTATGCCTGTCATCATTTTATAAACCTGTATACCCCTCAACTTTTTTTCCCTCCACGGAAACCCTTCTCAGTCTCTCCTCATAACTTAAGCCCTCCAGACCTGGCAACATCCTTGTAAATTGTTTCTGCACCCTCTCAAGTCTTATCACACCCTCCCTCCAGTGTGTTTGCCAGAACTGCCCACATTACTCCAAATGCATGCACAAATTATACTGCTTGGAGGACTGCGACCTCGCAGTGCCAGAGACAATAGACAACAGGTGCAGGAGTAGGCCATTCGGCCCTTCGATGTGATCATGGCTGATCATCCCCAGAGACTTTCTCTGATCTCAGGTCCTGATTTAGGAGTTTGCACCTTCTCCCTGTCACTACATTGGTTTCCTCTGGGTGCCCCAGCTTCCCACATCCCCAAAGGCATATAGGGGTACAGGTTAATTGGCAAGTGTAAATTGCCCCTAGTGTGCAGCGAGTGAATGAGAAAATAGGACAACATAGAGTTAATGGGCAGATGCTCACATGGACTCTACAGGCCGAAGGGCCTGTTTCCATGCTGTGTCTCGAAACTTAGCTAAAACTAAAGTCCACTAAGAAACAACACTCGCTCCTTCCCCCTCCATCACCACAGTAGACCCCTCACCATTCCTCCCACATGCTAACTCAGCCATCTTGCTAGATGTGGAAACAACACATCAGGAGATGCTGGTTCACCAAGGATAGACATAAAACGCAGGAGTAACTCTGCAGGCCAGGCAGCATCGCTGGAGAACGTGGATGGGTGAGGGTGGAAGATTGCAACCTTCACGTGGTCCGCCCTGTCTCAACTAATGCAATCAACTCGAAGTGCACAAACGGAAGATCAAATAGAACAAGTTGTCCTACAACTTTAGGCTGTGCACGCCACACGAAAGAGGAATGGATGGGTGACCTTTCGGGTCGGTCCTGACCTGAAATATCAATCCATGGTCCCCAGGGATGGGTGACTGAAGAAAGGTCTGGACCCGAAACGTCACCTGTTACATCTCCAGAGATGCTGCCTGACCCGCTGAGTAGTTCCCGAATTAATATCTACTAACTGGTAACTTCATTTGTTTTGTCAGTAATGCAGACAGGGGAAGGGGATGAGGTTGTGAAGCTGAATCTTGAGCCAACCCTGACCCAGCAGTGAATGCTACTGTAATCATAGTGACTCAGGAAGGAAGCTACACCAGAAACTGCCTCCTACTGTTTGCAGAAAGACACAAAGAGCTGCAGTAATAACTCAGCGGGACAGGCAAGCAGCATCTCCAGAGAGACCTGTCCCGCTGAGTCACTCCAGCTTTTCTGTGTCTATCTTCAGTTTAAATCAGTATCTGCAGTTCCTGCCCACACATTTCTATTTGCACAGGGTGAGTGAGAAGGGAGGTTTGAAGCCACGTGACTGCGCCATTTTCCAGCTCAACTATTGACGGGGTGGCTGTAAAACTCCCTCAAGCCGGCAATTTGATGTGCAAACATGGTGCACATTTCTGCAGCAGTCCCACTGCGTCGCCTCCTGAGCCTAGAGATCCGGTGGGCGCTAGGACCCTGCAACGCCAAGAAATGCCTCAAACACCATCTGCTGGCTGAAGGCAGAATTGCCCAGAAATGCCATTTAACCCTTTCACTGCACATCCGTACACACTCCTTAAATTGCTGTCTTCCAAAGTAATATCACATTAAACTGAGATTAAATATGTAAATAGCTTAGTTTCAAGTAGTTAGAATCTGATTGCCTTCAGATGTAGTATACAGTGACAAATTCCAAGTTCCACAGCTCACTCTGGGCACACAAAGTGATCATTCGTCAGTAAATTACATGTTTCTACTGACTGGTCTTAGATTGAAAGCTAGGATTTTCAGAAGGAATTGGAAAAAGTGCAGAAGGTGCTTAAACTCCATGGTTAATTGATATTTCGATACAAATAACTGATTTACAAAAAAACCAAAACACAAAGTGCTGGAGTAACTCACCAGGGCGGGCAGCATCTCTGGAGAGCATGGATAGTTCCGATCTGAATTCAATTCAACTTGATTGTCATTGCACAAATACGAGTACAGGTACAACGAAATGCAGTTTAGCGTCTGGTCATAGTACAAGATAGTAGAAATAAAAATACTGGTTAACAATGTGTGGACTGTGGATGAATTAAACTGGTACATAGGCAAATAAATGTATACAAATGGGAGAGTATAAAGATAGCTAGCGACGGGACTGTGAGTTCAGCAGTGTCATGGTGTTATTGAAAAAGCTGTTCCTCAGCCTGCTTGTGCGAGACCTGAGGCTCCTGTACCGCCTCCCTGATGGGAGGAGGGCAAATAGTCCATGGTTAGGGTGAGAGGGGTCCTTGATGATTTTCCCGGCCCGTCTCAGACACTGTTTGCGGTGGAGGGCATCCATGGCAGGGAGCAGGGCACCGATGATGTGCTGAGCGGTTTTCACCACCCGTTGCAGTGCCTTCCTGTCAGCTGTGGTGCAGTTTATTCATCACTTATTCATGTTCTCCAGACAAGCCCAGCCTATCCAATATCTCCCCATAACTAAAGTTCTCCAATCCAGGCAACTATAACGTTTTATTCTTAATGTTTTAATGTTTTATGTTTTATTCTTAATTGTTTACTGTATGCTGTGTTGTTACTTGCGAGCAGAGCACCAAGGCAAATTCCTTGTATGTATATATACTCGGCCAATAAACTTATTCATTCATTCATTCATGCATCACATTATCTTTCACTCTCTTTAGAGTGATACAGTGTGGAAACAGGCCCAACTTGCCCACACCAGCCAATGTCCCTACTGTTTTCTGTATATATCCTATCCCTACTTTGATTTTGCAAAATGCATCTCTTTGCACTTGTCAGAATTAAATTCCATTTACCAATGCTCTGCCTGACGTTCCATCTGACCTTCATCCCACCTTGCCCAACCTACCTTGCAGTCCACTACACCACCAAGTTTGGTGTCATCCACAAACATGTGACTCGTTTATTTGGAGAATTCAATCACATTCGCGTCTTTAGTCTGTAGAAGGGTCCTGACCCGAAACGTCGTCAAGCCATGTTCTCCGGAGATGCTGCCTGACCCATGGAGTTACTCCAGCACTTTGTGTCCTTTCACGCTTTTAGAGTAATGGCTCGGGTCTATGATGTCAACCGGGATCTACAGGACTAAGTCTGGCCAGATGCTTCAGGGGTGCTTGTTTATGTCAATCCTCTGTCCTGTTCCATCCCTCATTGCGGCCAAGTGCTTTCACTCAATGAATGACCAAGGTCAGCCCTGTGTGAGGGTATTGTGCAGTGGTGCAAATGTGAGGCTGTTTTGGTATTATATTGCTCAGAGTGGGTCCTTTCACTATTTAGACCACTCAAACCGCACTCGTGTGGAACTGACAGTGAACAAGCAGGACGTTGGATGTGTGAAGCGTGAATGTGAGCATCTTCTGTGTCCACATGTGATCTCAGTTTCATAAGTAGAAGGTATGTTTGGAAATCTACATCATGTGTGTGTACACGCATGTGGTCACGGATTAGCCTGTAGATTAGTCTGTGAACTAATCCACAGGAAATCCTCTGGTGTTGTATTAAAATCACATGCCTGCACACACAGTCACGCAGCTTAAGATGGATATGAACCTTTGGTTATGAGCCTTTGGTGAGCAATGCCACCAGCTCACTTTGGCTGGATCAACTTTGCGGTGATACAGGCAATATAGTGTCCTCTGAGAACTTAGTTGTCTGGTTCTAGGTGTTTTTGGAAGGTAGATTTTGTCCATGATTCTTGAAATTCTCCTGGTTTTGCTGCAGAGGCACCATTTTTTATCACAATAATACGTTCCCACCAACTTACATTAAATGCAACTCAAAAGTGAAATGCAGATGATCCAAATCTGCAACAGAAACAACAAGTCCCGGAGACGGCCAGCAGGTCAGACGCCATCTGTGGTCAGAAAAACAGAGTTAGCGAACATCACGGCACAAGAAACTGCAGATGCTGGAATCACGAGCGAAACATAAAGTCCTGGAGGACCAAGCGAGAGCATCTGTGACAAGAGAGTAAGCAAACACTTGTTCTTTTTCTCCTTCCACAGATGCTGCCTGACCTGCTGAGTGTTTCCAGCATGTCTTGGCTTTATGGTTACACTAGGTGCTTTAAGCTCTGGAGTGGGGCTTGGACTGGAGCACACAAACCTCTGGTTTTGGAGGCAAGAGCACTCGCAAGCTGAGACCAGGATCTGCAGTCACTGCATGTGTAATCCTACTTTCAAGCATTGGAGTTTTTTGTTGACTGCCACAGGCACAAGTACTGTGAGTTACCAGTACAATGAAATTTTTGCTTGCAGCAGCATCACAGGCAGGCCGTCTCAGACAAAAACATAAATAACACACACAAAAATCTGCAAGACTGTAAAAACATTCCCTGTGCAAAAATAAACCAAAGAAGCAGGACATTAGTGCTTGTGACCCCCTTAAAAAAAAAAAGATATATATTTTTGTCCATTTCCTCTCCCATTTTCCTAGTATTACCACAAGTAATTGGGTGCTGACGTTCGTGATGCGCTTGCTTCCAATATGTTTTGATCCCATTCAGATGAGTCACAAAGCAGCCCTGTCTGTAATTGTTCTGTTATCATCACCTGATTAGGTTGGGATTTTAGTACAAACCCAGGCAAATTCTCAGATTGCATTGGATTCAGTCATTTAATGTGCTGGTTGTGAAGCATATTGTATTGTATTGTGAAGTCCTCTAACAGTTGCATATAACCAGGTCCTGCTGAACTTCATCTGATTCCCTGTCAATTGGTTCAACATTCTTCATGGAATGGATTTTGCTCCATGACCATGTTCCTTGCTCATCGCTATCTATTTCCATTGGGTGGTTCATGGTCTCGGTATACGGTGGTCCTGGAAACCCACACCTGCTTGACAGATACCTCCTCCATGGTATAGAGATTTTGCCATCTAATCCACCTACGTCCTCCCTGTGACCGCGTGGGTTTCCTCCAGCTGCGAGTGTTTCCTCCCACATCCCAAAGATGTGTGGGTTTGTGGATTTACTGGCCTCTATAAATAGCTCCTGGTGGGTAGGGAGTGGCTGAGATACTGGGATAGCACAGAATTAGTGTGAATGGGTGATCGGTGGTCAGCCTAAACTTGGTGGGCCGAAGGGCCTGTTTCCACGCTGAATCTCTGATCTAAACTAAATAAACTAATCTAGAGGTGGGTTGTTACGCCTCTGGTCTTTTGGAAGCTCTCCAGCAAATCCCTTGATCTCCCAATAGATCCAGGATGTGCTCCTGCTGATGTCTGCTGGTTGTACGATCCTCCTTGTTATTCCACTCCATCCTTTAGACAGTTTCCAGTGAGATATGTGCTCCACGAACACCTCATTAAAATTCCTCATCACACCCCCTGGCGATTCAATAATGCCAATAGTTTTAATTAATGTCTGCACTCCAAGCCCAATGAAGAAATCGAACATTCCTACTCCAGAGAGCCAATGCGCCAATTGCCGATGATTGGTTGTCTCACCTGTAGGACTGCAAACGGGTTTTGTCCGACATTGTGAGCCACTTCCTGAAACGTTCTCTAGAAATCGCTGTGCGGTGATGGATCCAAAGTCACTAACAGCTCGAATTACCGCATCCACCCACAAATCTGTTCACCGAATCAAGGGTCAGAACTAAAACACTAAACCAAGTGCAGCACAGACTTGAGATCTGAGTTTTAAAAAAAAAGCAAAAAGCTGGAAAGACTAAGCAAGTCATGCAGCATCCATGGAGATAGGAGAGTTAACAGGCCAGTGTCTGAATCTGCACAGAATGGATGCAGTCCTTGAGCCCACCTTGCCCATGTCAACCAAGATACTCCATCTACACTAGTCCAACATTTAGCCCACATCCCTCTAAACCTTTCCTATCCAAGTACCTCTCCAAATGTATTTTAAGTGTTATTATACTACTACCTCCTCTGGCAGCTTGTTCCATATGTCCACCCCTGTCTATTAAATGTTCCTTTTTTAAAATATTTCCCCTCTCATCTTCAACCTCTGGCCTCTAGTTCTTGATTCCCCAACTCGGGTGAATGCACAGTCTTGTACCCAATCTGTTCCACTCATGATTTTAGACACGTCTGTAAGATCAAACCCCCCCCCCCCCCCCCCCCCCCCCCCCCCCCCCCCCCCCCCCCAGCCTCCTGTGCTCCAAGGAATAAGTCCTAGCCTGCCCAGCCTCTCCCTGCAGCTCAGGCCCTCTTGTCCCAGCAAACATCTTGTATTTACAATTAGAGCGCTTGACTGCACTTCTCACTGTTGATCCCCACTCCCTGCTGGTACCTCTAGGGAGTCATAACTGTATCCAGACCTGGCTTCAATTAATGCTCAACACCTAACTCTGTACAACTCAAAATCTGTACAATTGCATATGACTGTAGAGCAGAACAATCGTGCATTTATATCCCCAGTTTTAGAAGAAAATTAGTTTTTAATTAATTTAGTTTAAATGAGTTTTTAATCAATTCCAATACATATAGGAAATTTTCACAGGTTCATCAGTGATAGGAGCAGAATTAGGCCATTCGGCCCATCAATTCTACTCCGCCATCCAATCATGGCTGATCTATCCTTCTCTCTTAACCCCCATTCTCATGCCTTCTCCCCATAACTCCTGACAAATCTTAAACTGCCTTAAAATATACTTTTGGTTTTATTACATTCCTTGGACTTTCTCTGCTCTGTTTTTTCATGACTTTTTGAAGCTAGTCTTTATTTTTATTTATGTTTAAGAAGGAACTGCAGATGCTGGAAAATCCTCAGTAGACAAAAATGCTGGAGAAACTCAGCGAGTGAGGCAGCATCTATGGAGCGAAGGAAATAGGCAACGTTTCGAGTCGTCTGAAGAAGGGTTTTGACCCGAAACATTGCTTATTTCCTTCGCTCCATAGATGCTGCCTCACCCGCTGAGTTTCTCCAGCATTTATATCTACCTTTATTTTTATTTTGTTGGTTGCATCAAGAGGAAGACGATTGGACATTTTTGCCTTCTCTCGCAGTGGGGGAATGTGGGGAATCCTCTGTGGTGGAAGTGCCACTATGTTAACTTTTATGTAGTTGTGTGTCGTTGGGTTTTTTTTCGTATGGCTGTATGGTAATTCGCATATCACTGTACCTTAATTGGTGCACGTGACAATAAAAGACCTTTGAAACCTTTATCTTGAGTTTACAAGTGTTTATTTGTCATATGCACCGGATATGACC
This sequence comes from Leucoraja erinaceus, assembly GCF_028641065.1. Taxonomy (NCBI): domain Eukaryota; kingdom Metazoa; phylum Chordata; class Chondrichthyes; order Rajiformes; family Rajidae; genus Leucoraja; species Leucoraja erinaceus. The sequence goes on along the minus strand of NC_073410.1, from coordinate 10,556,666 downwards.
CAGGTCAACAAATGTTCAATCGGACTTTTCTGGGACCTATGAACATGGAACAGGAGCTGGTCCCTGAGCCCTTGGAACCAGCTCTGCTGTTCAATAAGATCATAACTGATATGGTTAGGACTCAGCTCTCCATCCATGCCAATGCTGGCAACCTTCCATGAGAAGAATCTGTCAGGACAGTAATTCTCCCTTTAAAGTAGGTATGTTACAAAACCTACCTGAATCGTCATTGGGAATCTGCCCTCAGCCATGTCGGCGATTTTGGCGCTGTTTGGAGGGGGCGGGTTTAAAACGCGATTTTTACTAGGCTGTACTAATCGCACATGTTCAGCCTAGTAAATCATTAACGAAAAATCGCTGCAAGACCCGGTCGCAAAAGGTATTATTAGTTTTATAGGCCTCGATAATATAGTTATAATAGTTTTAAAATTACTCTCTGATTTCGCAACCTCTCGCAGCCCCAGGGTTTTATAAAGCAAACAATTAAAGGTATGTACCTTATTTTTACATTAAATGGGGCATATATATAACCCTGAATATCAAGTTATCTATAACGAATAGTTTATTTTGGGCTTTTTATATCCCGCAGTATTTTTCTCGGCATTTGAGGGCACTAATCCAGCGCTATGTCAACGTTCTAAACCAGCGCGTTCCACATGAACCCACTAGAAAGCCGATTTAAATGGGCATTTATTTACAGCAATTGAACACTAAATTCCTTCCATTTGGCCTATAAATTAATGTAAATTAGATATAAAAATCATGTTATATTGTGAATTATTTGTGAATAATCTTTGGACACTTAGGCTATTTAAAAATGTTAATCTTTCCTTAAGAAATGGGCGTTTGACTATCCAAGATCACAGCTTTTTTGTAATGTCCATTGAAAATCAATAGGGAACAAGATGCTAATTTCCAAGTATGAAAATGGTCATAACTTTTTTAATACTTGAGATATGAAAGTGAATTTGGTGTCAAATTAAACTTCTTGTTATGCTTTATCTGATGGGATAAATTGCAGACTTGATTTTTTAAATCTAAAAATTTTGTAACATTGCTATTTAAAGTATTCACAAGTTATAAGGTCCCATCAAAGTCCTAGATAATTAAAGTGCATCTTTGTTCTTCTGCATTCAATTCCCCTTGCATCAAGCAAGAGCATTTTAGCTTTCTTAAACGGCACGGTGGCACAGCGGTAGAGCTGCGACTGCCTTCCAGCACCAGAGACCCGGGTTTAACACGGGTGCTGTCTGGATGGAGTTTGTATGTTCATCCCGTGACCTGTGTGGGTTTTCTCCGAGATCTTCGGTTTCCGCCCACACTCCAAAGACGAACAGGTTTGTTGATTAATTGGCTTGGTATAAATATAAAATTGTCCACAGTGTGTGTAGGGTGGGGTTATTGTGCGGGGATCGCTGGTCGGTGCCAAAGGGCCTGTTTCTGTGCTGTACCTCTAAACTAAACTGGACTAATAACTTGCTTTATCTGCATACTGGCCTTTTGAAACTTAGGAATGAGAGCACCCAGATCCCTCAGCATCGCAGAATGCAGGATTCCCTCACAATGTAGATAACAGTCTGTCTTAGTTTTCATGCCAAAATAGACATTAACAACTTTTCCCACATTATTCCCCATTTTCCCTCTCACTTATCCTATCTATAATCCCTTCGTGGTCTCCTTTTAACCTCGTCACAATCTACTCTTTGTCCGAGTCTTTGTGTCATCAGCAAATTTAGCAACTATTTCTTTGGTGCTTTCATCTATATAAGGTGTAAAACATTGACGCCTCAACATCAACTCCTATGGCACACCACTCATTACATCTTGCCAACCAGAAAAAGACACCTTTATGCCCACTCTCTGTTTTCTGTTAGTCAAACTCTTCTGCCACAGCAATATGTCACCTCCCACACTGTGAGCTGCATTTATTTTTTTGCAATAACTTTTTATCAAATGCCTTCTGGAAAATTAAATGTGAAACTTTCTCTGTTTCTCATGTTAGTTCTTCACAGAACTCCAGTAAATTGTTCAAATGTGATTTCCCTGACAGAAACTGTGTTGATCTGGGCTGATTAGTCCATAAGTTCTAGCAGCAGAATTAGGCCATTCAGCCCATCAAGTCTACTCTGCCATTCAATCATGGCTGATCTATCTGTCCCTCTCAACCCTATTTTCCTGCCTTCTCCCCATAACCCCTGACACCCATACTACTCAAGAATGGATACGAGTATGGATTTTTCATACTCTCCTACTTAATGTTGTTAATAATATTTTCTACCATTTTTTTCAATGATAAAAGTTCAGCTAACATTCCTGAAGTTTCCTGCTTCCTGTCGCCTTCCTCTCTCTATTCCCATGCCTGTACACAGACACAATTCCATGCACCTCAGACCACCATTGTTGGCCAAATACGGGGTGTCGATGAGTCAGACTACAGGAAGGAGATTGCATCCGTGACACAAGAAAAAAGCAGGTTTATAGATTAATTGGGTTTGGTAAAATGTAAAGATTGTTCCCAGTGTGTGTAGGATAGTGTTAGTGTGCTGGGATCGCTAGTCAGAGCGGGCCAAAGGGCCTGTTTCCACACTGTATCTCTAAAGTCTAACTGGTGTTTCTTCAACGTCTGGGTGGTCTTGAAGTTACATGGAATGGAAACAGGCCCTTCAGCCCACCATATCTGGCCTGACCATCAAGTACCCATCTGCACTAATCCCATTTACTCGCATCTAGTACGCAGTTTTCTGTGCCTTAGCAACATAGATACATCTTCAGGTTGTGCGAGGACCTCTTCTATAACCCACTGTGGCCCAGAGTACAGACACCCTCTGGGTAAGAACATTATTTTATCAGATCCCCTTTAACTTTTTTATTCTTCAACTTAAACCTATAAACCAGTGTAACCAGCTGCGAAAGGGTTTCTCATAGACGGTATTCCCTGCTGTTGCATAATTCAGAATAGTATGCGCTTGCCCAGTTTCCACAGGAGTTGGGTACCTCCATGGCAGAGATGTTGGAGTATAGAAGGAGATGCCAGGAATCCATGAAACTTCCCTCCACTCCCCCCCCCCCCACTCCACCCCCTAATTCCCCACTCTTCTCGAGGTCACACAGTCATCCTCTGGTGGTCCTTCACTACTGAGCATTAAAACACCTGTTGTCCCATAGGGCCGGCCTGTCATCACCCATCAGCAGCAGAGATGGGAAGATTCCAACCATGAAGTGGGAGCAAAGAACTTGTTCCGAACTTCCAACCACCTTGCCTCCCCGTCTCACTCACCCGCAACTGTTGTCAAGTGTGAAGCTGGGCGGCACAATGGCACAGCGGTAGAGTTGCTGCCTTGACACCTGAGTTCGATCCTGACTACGTGTGCCATCTTTGTACCTTCTCCCCGTGACCAGCGTGGCTTTTCTCCGGGATCTCCAGTTTCCACCCACACTCCAGAGACGTACAGATTTCTAGGTTTATTGGCGTCTGTAAAGTTGTAGATTGTCCCTGGCGTGTGTAGGATAGTGTTAGTGTGCGGAGTTTGCTGGTTGGCACAGACTTGGTGCGGCAAAGGGCCCGTTTCCTCACTATATTAAACTAAACTAAATTAAACTAAACTAAAAAAAAAGACAGGGTCACAAATCCAATTTTATAAACGCTGTCTGGAAGCAAGATAATTTCTGACAAAATTAAGCAGTTGTTTCCTTAAAAGACTTTAGTTTATACTCAATTGAACCAGTAAATTATAGTTGCTCATCCACACAGTGTCTTTTCCGACTGACTTTTGTAAGGATCAAAGGTGCCTTTTATGGGGAGATTTTCCAAGATGCCATTAGGAGTTTTGATTTATCAAATTGGTCGATGTAATTTCCCCCAAACTGTCTGTGTTCCATTTTATCAAATCATTGATCTAGTCAACTATTTCATGACTTCATTGTTCTAACAGAAGCCAAGAAAAGCCTCATTGAGTGCTTTGCTTTGTACATTACGAAACTGTGCCGTAAATTAGATCAATTAGCAACTTCATACCCAAACTGTTCATGATTGAAATTCATTTGGGGTTGGATCACACTGGTGCCCATTTCCCCTCTGGCAATAACATGGGGGAAATGAATCAAATGTGGAACAAATGGGCGGCACAGTGGTAGAGTTGCTGCCCTCCAGCCGCAGAGATGTGGGTTCGATCCTGACTACAGGTGCTGTCTGTACAGAATTTGTAATTTCTCTCAGCGATCATGTGAGATTTCTTTGGGAGCACCGATTTCCTCCCACACTCCAAAGACGGTCAGGTTTGTTTGTTAATTGGCTTTGGTAAAAATTGTACATTGTCCCTTATCTGTAGGACTGGGCTTGTACGGGGTGATCACCGGTCGGTGGGCCGAAGGGCCTGTTTCCATGTGGTATCTCTCACATCTAAAGGAGCTATTATAAACCTTGCCTCCAGTCCGAGCAATGTACCTGTCTAAATATTTATTTAACGTTGCGATAGTACCTGCCTCAACAGCCTCCCCCAGCAGCTTGTTCTATACACCTACCACCCTATGTGTAAAAAACCCCAAAGATTCACATTAATCTTTCCCCCCTCGCCTTAAACCTATGTCCTCTGGTTCTTGATTCCCCTACTCTGGGCAAAATACTCTATTTACCTGTTCTATTCCTCTCATGATTTTGTGTATGATCACCCCTAATCCTCCTGCGCTCCAACGAGTAAAGCCCTAGCCTGCTCAACCTCTCCCTATCGCTCAGCCTGTTGAGCCCTGGCAACATCCTTCTCTGAGCCTTTTCAAGCTTCAGATTATCTTTCCTGTAACATGGTGACCAAAACTAAACACAGTTATCTGAATGTACCCTCGGCCAACGTCTTATATAAGGGAGGCACGGTGCCACAGCGGTAGAGTTGCTGCCCTACAGCGCTTGCAGTACTGGAGACCCAGGTTCGATCCTGACTACGGGTGCTGTCTGTACAGAGTTTGTATGTTCACCTCCGTGACCTGCGTGGGTTTTCTCAGAGATCTTCGGTTTCCTCCCCAGACTCCAAAGATGTACAGGTTTGCAGGTTAATTGGCTTGGCATAAGTGTAAATTGTCCCTTGTGTGTGTGTGTAGGCTAGCGTTAATGTGCGGGGATCGCTGGTTGGCATGGACTCGGTGGGCCGAAGGGCCTGTTATCTCTCGCTGTATCTCTGAACGAAAGTAAATTGAATTGTAACGTGACCTCCCAACTTACCTGGGTCACAGTGTAATGAAAGGTTGCAGCACTGTTCAGATACGTTTGCAGCAGACAGGAGATGCACCGGACCTGTCTCAGTTCATGACTCTGGGGGGTGAAGCACCGCAACACTCCCCTACCAAATTTGTGCCCAACTTTCTTTTTTTTTTTTTTGTTTTTTGTTTATTTTATTAGAAGTTAATACAGCACAAAACAGTACAGTGGCACCTAATTTTAGGTGCCAACTATGTAATACCGTAATCCATTCTATGTACAACCTCTAGTTTTATGTTATAAGAAGGAAGTAAGCAGGACAAGAAAAAGAAAACAATAGAAAGGGGAAAAAGTGGAAAAATAGATGGTTTTGATAAAAAAAACTGTTAATGCTGGGGACAGCCCACTTTCAGTGCATGAAAAGAAGTGAGTGAAAAAGACAGTTTTGTATTTTTCCAAAATTTAAGTATCAATTTCTTTCCAATTATTAACCCATAATTTAAAAAAACATTTTGATCTTTATTTAAATTGGTATCTTCTCCTATTATTCCAAATATTCAATCTATTCTTGACTTGAAAATCTTTGTATCTGTCTGTTATATTGTGAAACAAACATTTATATCTCTCATGTTGATAAAATTTATTCAACCTCAGCAGAATTGAAGTCATTTGGTTATGTGTATTCATCAAATACTTTTCCCATCTATCCTTCGAGATCTTTATCATTAGCTCTTGTTCCCAATCTTCCCTTAATGCTTCTGTTGAGGGTGATTCTCTATTTAATATATTATTTAAAAGTATGATATTAATTTTTGTTGCCTTAATATTCATTGCTTCTTCTAAAGGATAAAAATGGTTTGAAATCTATGTGATATCATAGTCACATACCTGTATATATTTAAAATATTGAATCCTTCAATTTAAATTTTAATTTTAATTGTTGAAATGATAACAGTTTGCCCACTTCATACATATCCCCTACTTTCCTAATCCCCGTCTATCCCATTTTTGTGCATGCGGGGGTTGTTTTGGGGGTGAAATGACTACTTTTATTTGCTTATTGATTGTGAATAATTGGGTTTAATCAAATATTCAATTTTTTGAGAGCAGGATCGTTCCTTAGGCTAGCACTCCTCTTTCTCCATTCTTTTCTGAACTATAGATCTGTTCTTAATATGCACTGCCCAGATTTGTATTTTCTGCGAGACTTTTGAAGTTAAAGGCACACTTTCAGGCCAAAGAAGTGTGTGAGACATTGATTTCAGTAAGTCAAGCAGCCAGTCTCTTAATTTTTTGACCAGGGGACATTGCAGTGGAAATTAAAGTTTAATCAAATAAAAACCCATCTGTTATCTAAAGTGCTTGTAGTAAAACACAAATTGCTGGAGTAACTCAGTGGGTCATAGCGTCACACAGCTCGGCAACCGGCCCTTCTGCCCACTGAGTCCGCACCGACCAGCGATCCCAGAACATTAACACTATCCTGCACACACTAGGGACAATTTACACTTAAAGCAAGCCAATTAACCTAGCTATAAACCCAATAAATCTGTTCTGGATCCATAGATTTGCCAGGGTCTGATAACATTCAGCATGTGTGAGACCAAGTCATCCCAATCAGAATGGAACTCGATAGCATAAATGTTAGTCCATTGAAGATAGACACAAAATGCTGGAGTAACTCAGCGGGACAGCCAGCATCACTGGAGAGAAGGAATGGGTCGAAACCTTTCTTCAGTCTGATAAAATAAAAATTCTGGCCTTGTAAACCAGCAGCTCGTTTAGATCTCAGCATGTCATCATATAGTTCTACTCTGCCTTGCAATGTAGACAACGTCTGATTAACGGGGAAGGTCAAGGAAGGCACTTGCAATTAATCCAGCCCGCACCCCTGCTGTCAATGGGGAAAAAGTTGTTTAGTTGGCAGTTGTTGATTCAGTGACCCAGACATCACCCAATAAAACCACTTAAAAACAAATGAACAGCCAACAACTGACAAAACCTCTTCTAAAGAAACACATTCTTAAAAATACTGCTGCTCAAGTCTTGAGTGGTTGTGAAGAGTGTCTGACTGCTCAGCCTTAATGCCCAGTGTTCAGTTGTTATGATGTGTAATGCACTGCCTGAACGGCTATTGGTGGCTGAATCAATAGGGTGATTTACACAGGAATTAAGATCGATTCTGCCTCTAAAGTCCTTCAATGCTTCAAAAGAAAATTGGATCAATATTTGAAAGGGAACATTTTGGAAGGCTTTGGGGAATTTGGGGTCGGTTTGGAAAGACCCACAACAAGCGTTGAAGATGAATGGTGAAATCAGTAACGTGTGTTTTATTCACACACAAGTTATTGGAGTAGAATTAGGCCATTCAGCCCATCGAGTCTGCTCCACCATTCACTCACTTATGACTGATCTATCCCTCCTAATCCTCATATTCTCTCTCTCCCTCTCCCTCTCCCTCTCCCTCTCCCTCTCCCTCGCACACACACTCTCTTGCACGTACACACACACTAATACCCCACCCAATTTTAGTTCAGTTCCCGGAGGTTTTTGTCAGTCTCCCTACCTGCTTCCACTACCTGCAACCACCTGCAACCTCCGGGAACCGCACGGAAACCTTGGGTGGGGCGCAAAGTCTCCAGAGGTTTACGTTCAGGTTTCCTAAGTGGGACAGGCATAACTCTCACACACTCACGCTCACTGTCTCACACACACACAAACACACTCGCATATAAATTCACACACATATTCATACACAACATACATACATGGAGTTACACACACATACCTATATATCACCATTCTGCTGCAGTTGTGTACTGAATGAAAGGCATCTCCTTGCAGCCTCCTTGGACTTTGGAAGATGTTTGATCAGCCAGCAGGTAGATTCCCAATCTGTCCCGCAGTCAAGATGCCCCCAGAACAGCCCTTTATGTGGAGCATCACAAGCATCACAAGTTTGCATCATGATTGTTCAACCGAGTTTGTAGATTGGACCCAGAAACTCTGTACTATACTGGCAAGGGCAGAAACACGGCTCAACCAATGATGTTATTCAGGTCACACAAAATGCTGGAGTAACTCAGCGGGACAGGCAGCATCTCTGGAGAGAATGCTGCCTGTCCCACTGAGTTACTCCAGCATTTGGTGTCCACCTTCAATTTAAACCAGCATCTGCAGTTCTTTCCTACACATTATTTGGTACCCCACAGATACTGGAAAAGCATTGGGTGTGCTAATGTGAATACAAATGAAAGTCTCTGGCCCAGTTTCCTGGTGGATGTTCTAGCCCAGGTTAGATTACTTCTGCTGTTGTTTGCATCTCAAGTTTCTAGCTCTCATTAGCAGTAGAATATTTTATTATTTTATTATTTATCATTAATAATTATTTTACCTACTGATTTTCCTAACTGTGACAGCCTTTTCTCATTGCTCAGCGACATGGAGATTTAAGCTCATCAGTTATACTGTGGGTACCATGTGCTGAGATACCCATCAAAGGGCTCGCAGTAATACAAGTGTAGATCACGAGATCTAACCCACAATGGAAGCCAGTTGATCTCTCTGCCTGAGGAAGCTTCATGGATTGACGAAATTTCATAGATTGTGTGACGAAACATCCCCTTTAAGATTCACTCTGATCCTGGCCACAGACAAATGAACTACAGATGTGTCAAATTAATGGTTATTGGATCAATTAATCTGATCCTTGTCCTTGTAAACCCAGAGCTCCAGCCAGAGGAGGAAGCTGCTGGGATGAGTTTGAGTTTGCCAGTTGCTTCCCACAAATGACCAAGGACTGGCGCCCCTGTTTGGTTTGGGACTTCTGGATGCCATTGTTGAAAATCCACTCCCGAATGGGTGAGTACTTCTTGGATGAGTGCTAGTGTGTTGAGTGATACGACAGTTTGCAGTACAGTGCAGATGCAGCATAGAAATAGATTGTTGGCCCAACCAGTCCACGCAAGCCTGGGGCTTGGCTGGATCGGGCTCCGTGCATTGGAACGAGAGCACAGACTGGACTTTGAAAATGGTGCTTAAACCTGGTTCCTCTTGTACGCAGGCTTGGTAGACTATTTCTGTTCACTTTGCTAATCGAGGTTGTGCTTGGGTAAGGTCATACTTTACTGGACTGTTCGTTAGAATAGAATTTCATTGTCACAAGTGATAGGAGCAGAATTGGGGCCATTCGGCTCATCAAGTCTACTCTGCCATTCAATCGTATCTCTCCCTCCTAACCCCATTCTCCTGCCTTCTCCCCACAACCTCTGACACCTGTTCTAATCACAAATCTATCTACCTCTGCCTTAAAAATAAAAATAACAACTGACGGCCTCCACAGCCTTCAGTGGCAAGCATTGCACAGATTCACCATAAGTTTCTCCTCATCTCCTTCCAGAAGGAATGTCCTTTAATTCTGAGATGATGACCTCTAGTTCTAGACTCTCCCACTAGTGGAAACATCCTCTCCACATCCACTCCATCCAAGTATTTCACTATTCTGAATCCTTCAATGAGGTCCCCCTCTCATTCGTCTTAACTCCAGCGAGGACAGGCCCAGTGTTGACAAACGCTCATCATGTGTTAACCTACTGGGGAGAAGGCAGGCACGGGTTATAGATTTGGGACGATCAGCCATGATCATAATAAATGGTGGTGCTGCTTCCTGCACCTAATTTCAATGTTTCTACTCATTCGTGGGATCATTCTTGTAAACCTCCTCTGGACCTTTCTTGAGCCAGCATATCCTTCCTCAGATATGGTGCCCAAAATTGCTCGCAGTGTTCCAAATGCAGCCTTACCAGCGCCTTATAGAGCTTCAACCTGTTCTTGTATATGAACCCTCTTGAAATAAATGCTAGCATTGAGTTTGATTTGGGGGGGAATTTACAGTGGCCAATTAACCTATTGACCAGCACGTCTTTGGATGTGGGAGGAGATGAGAGAATCTGATGGAAACTCATGCAGTCACAGGGAGGATGTGCAAACACAACACAGACAGCTCCTGAGGTCAGGGTTGAAACATTGTTTCCGAAGTTGGGGAAGTCCAGAACAAGGGGTCACAGTTTAAGATTAAGGGGGAAATCTTTTAGGACCGAGATGAGGAAAACATTTTTCACACACAGAGTGGTGAATCTCTGGAATTCTCTGCCACAGAAGGTAGTTGATGCCAGTTTGTTGGCTATATTTACGAGGGAGTTAGATGTGGCCCTTGTGGCTAAAGGGATCAGAGGGTATGGAGAGAAGGCAGGTACAGGATACTGAGTTGGATGATCAGCCATGATCATATTGAATGGCGGTGTAGGCTCGAAGGGCCGAATGGCCTACTCCTGCACCTATTGTCTATGTTTCTATGTGTCTGGTACCGTGATGCAGCAGCTACAATGCTGTTTTTCTTTTAGTTTATCAGGGGCAGGTAGATCATCCCATTGGTAAATCAGACTCTCGCACAAGGTACCACTTTTGAATCCTGTCATGCCACAGTACTTGGTGCAGATGTTTCCCCAGTGTGGAGGGGATGTTTCCACTAGTGGGAGAGCCTAGGACTAGAGGTCATACCCTCAGAATCAAAGGACGTTCTTTTAGGAAGGAGATGAGGAGACACTTGCTTGGTCAGAGGGTGGTGAACCTGTGGAATTCTTTGCCTGTGGAGGCTGTTATAGTGACTAACAGAACTTGCAACATTTTAATGTTAACTGATGAACACTCAGTGTTTGCTACTGACTTCAGAAATACCGCGTGGCAACAGGCCCTTCGGCCCATCGAGTCCGTGCCAACCAGCGATCGCCCCGTACACCAGCACTAGCCTACATGCTAGTGACAATTTACAACTAATCAAAGCCAATTGACCTACAAACCTGTACATCTTTGGAGTGAGAAAGGAAACGAGCTCCTGGAGAAACCCACGCGTTTACAGGGAGAATGTACAAACTCCATACAGACAGCACCTGGAGTCGGGATTGAACCCGGGTCTTGTTTATTTAATACATCGCCGGTTGTTCCCTGATTGTGTACTATATTATAAAAGTATGGAATTGTTACTGTATAGAAGGACTTTCGGCCCGTGGAACCTGCTGACACTTTCTGCTGATCCTGGTTCTCAACAGTTTGCTACAGTTATTTTTCACCCTCAAGAATCGACCCAATCCCATTTTGTCGTCAGATTTTGCAGATTTAACAACCTGTCTGAACCCAAAATTCAAAGGGATTAAAAATGAACTTTCCTGGATTGCATCACGTATGTAAACGTCACCCATTCCTTCTCTGAAGAAGGGTTTCAGCCCGAAACGTTGCCGATTTCCTTCGCTCCATAGATGCTGCATGCAGCACCCGCTGAGTTTCTCCAGCATTTTTGTGTACCTTCGATTTTCCAGCATCTGCAGTTCCTTCTTAAACACCCAATCCTTCTATCCGGAGATGCTGCCTGTCCCACTGAGTTACGATCAGCATTTTGTGTCTATCTTGGGGAGTGTACAAACTCAGCACAGACCGTACCCGGCATTTGAGGCAGCAGCACTAATCCTTTACCAACGAGGGCGGGTTGAAAAGTGCACTGACAAGGCGGCTGTGTACTCCCAGCATTTTTCTACTCTATTTAGCAGAGAGTGCTCTGCCTCACTTCAGTGCCAACCTCGCCTCTATTGAAGCATCAATATAACCTGACACCAGCACACTCTGTGCATGTTGCCTTTCTCTGTGCTTCCCTAAATGCTAAAGAATGTCAAAGAAATGTTTGAGAAGTGTTATTATATCTGAATGCTTAAAAAACAATCTGTTGAGATGTGGAAGGATATTTATAAGCTGGTTTTGGAGGCGGCCAAAGCGATGTTTAAAGCTGCCATCAGCTCAGTTTGAAACGAGTGACAAGGAAAATGATTGGATTAGATAGACAATAAAATGTATCGAATTCAACACCTTGCAGAGCATCACAAATTTGAGATGCATTTTTTTTGGAAATCCATAGAAAATGAAACTGCGAAGGTTCAACTTCCTTCCGAATAAAATTAGCAAATCAAGTTTACTTTCAAATTTAATTTTGATCGAAGGTGTCAATGAATTGGAATTTTTTTTTTGATTCTTGACTAGTTCGGGGGTCAGGGGTTATGAGGAGAAGGCAGGAGAATGGGATTGAGAAGAAAAGATGGATCTGCATGATTGAATGGCGGAGCGGACTTGATGGGCAAATGGCCTAATTCTGCTCCGAGAACATATGAACACATGGATTTATTTTGTTGTTGTCGTTCTTTCCCTTCTGAGTTAAGCAAGCATCCCTGCTGCATTCATTAATTCTGATTGAGTGAGTGACTGTTCAACCAAACCAAGTGTGACGTTACATCCTCCAGAGGATATGAAGCTTCAGAAGAGGACAGCTGCTGTGCATTTCTCAATCTTCTCCCATTCCAAACCATTGCAGAAAGATCAGAAACCATCCGTGTTCTCCTGGGAAGGAGACGAGCAAACTATTAATGCAGAAGATAAACACAAAAAGCTGGAGTAACTCAACGAGACAGGCAGCATCTCCGGAGAGATGGAATGTGTGACGTTTCGGGTCGAGACCCTTCTTCAGACTGCAGAAGGGTCTCGACCCGAAACGTCACCCATTCCTTCTTTCCAGAGATGCTGCCTGTCCTGCTGTGTTACTCCAGCTTTTTTGTGCCTATCTTCGGTTTAAACCAGCACAAACCATCTGCAGTTCCTTCCTGAACTATTTGTGCAAACTGGTTTGAGATTGGTCTAATCCAATGCCTTGAGCTTCTGAAGCCATGAGGCCTCTGTTGTCCTAGATGCTGATTGACCTGAACTCTTGTCCCAATGGTCATGTGTCTATCTTTAGATTGTTAGGCGGCGCTGTCTCAAAAACATAGCCACCATTATCAAGGACCCACACCACCCCTGGCCACGCTCTCATTTCACTCCCAAAGATCCTATAGCAAGCAAGATGGATCACTCGACGAAAAAGACATGGTACGGTCATGGGCAGATTCATGGGTAATTTTCAGCCCCATTTCCGTAACCGGCTTCCGTCTCCACACCAAAGATCCCGTAGCGGAGCAAAGATACTAGTGCGGAGACGGAAGCCGGTTACGGAAACATCCTCGTAAAAATGAAAGTTATTTGGTAAAAATCTTCTCATTTTCAGAAATATAATTTATTAACACAAACTGTTCCCCCTGCAACGTTGATTACACTGCGAGTCGGGTCGGGTTACTGAAACGGATGAGAAAAAGGCCCACGTCCATTGCGTACTACACGTCAGTCCATTACACTTGGAAGGAGTGGTCTATCTAACTATAGGATCTTTGTTCACTCCTGCCATCGGGAAGAAGGTACAGGAGTCTGAAAACTGTAACATTTGGATTCTGGAGCAACTTCTTCTCTACAACCATCAGGCTGTAGAGAACACAACAAACTCCAACCACAAGCTGCATGGGTTAACAAAGGAACTTCAGGTTTTGTTTTTGCACTGTTGTTTTAGTTTTAATGTATTGAACTTCTTTCTGTTTATTTGTTATGTTATCTATTGAGTACTTTGTTTACAAAAATGTTGCCCAGCTCTGCAATAAGAATCAATAAAGCATTCCTGAATCTTAACTAACACCTTTGTGTGTAAAAAAACCCACGGGTGTTAATGGTTTGTTGCCATGGTGATTGGTCATATGACAGGAGGAGCTTGTCACATGTCAGGAAAATGGCTGATCATTTTCACCAAAGAAGGAATTTTTCAGTTATTGAGAGGATTTCACCTTTGGGCTGGGATTGTGTGTGTGTGTTGTCTAATGATCATACAGAGAAGATACTCTTGTACGTGCATGGGCCAGCGGTTCACAACAGCAGAAGGAAAGTTTCATTTATTCCTTGGATCAATTGAGTGAAATCCCTTTTGAACTGTGGCCACAAGTGGGATCAAGAGTTGAGTTTAGTTTCGAGATACAGCGTGGAAATAGGCCCTTTGGCCCATCGAGCCTACGCCGACCATTGACCTCGCCTGTTCATGCTGGTTCTGTGTTATCCCACTTTCCCCATCCACTCCTCATGCATTAGGAGCAATTTACAGCAGCCAAGTAATCTGCAAACCCGAGCATCTTTGGGATGTGAGATGAGAGCAGAGCGCCCAGCGGAAACCTAAGCGGTCACACAGATAACATGCAAACTCCACACAGACAGCACCCGAGGTGAAGATCGAACCTGGGTCTCTGGCGCTGCGACAGTGCCAACAGCTCTACCAGCTACACCACTAATGTTCTCAAAGACATTGACTGCTGGGGGAAGCCTCCCACAGCAGCAGGTATGTGATAGGAGCGTCTACTTCAATTACCGGTCAAGCTGTTTGGGATTTCATTGTTACCAATTGTCTCGTCACACAATTTTCTTCAACACGTTGATTTGATCGGAACCAGCGTTTCACTGTGAGGAAGGAAAAGGATGTACAAGGAGGGAAAGATGTGTGTGTGGGGAATTTCAGAATTAGTGGGCCTGGCCAAAGCTATTGAAAATCAGGAGCGTGGAAGCTTAATTTGGATTTTTAGAAAATGATTTGAGTGCAAAGCTATAAAATTTACACCAGTGTTAATGGTTGGAAGTCACAACCTGGAGACTAAAATCATTGAGACGGGTTATATCAGGGTCATAGCTCAGTAAGGGATAGGGTATGTGGATTTGGAATGCATCACAAGGTGGAAGCTGATCAGATGGATTGGACTATTTACTCCACTGATTGAGAGATGAAGTGTTTAGTTTATGTCATAAGATCATAAGTGATAGTAAAATTAGCCCATTCGGCCCATCAAATCTACTCCGCCATTCAATCATGGCTGATCTATCTATCCGTCCTAACCCCATTCTACTGCCTTCTCCCCGTAACCTCTGACAAATGTACCAATCAAGAATCTATCTATCTCTGCCTTGCAAATATCCACTGACGTGGCCTCCACAGTCTTCTGTGGCAAAGAATCCCACAGATTCGCTACCCTCTAACTAAAGAAATTTCTCCTCATCTCCTTCCTATAAGAACGTCCTTTAATTCTGAGGCAACGACCTAGTCCGCGACTCTCTCACTAGTGGAAACATCCTCTCCACATCCACTCGATCCAAGCCTTTCACTATTCTGTACGTTTCAATGAGGTCCCACCTCATTCTTCTAACCTCCAGCGCGTACAGGCCCAGTGCCGACAAACGCTCATCATAGGTTAACCTACTCATTCCTGGGATCATTCTTGTAAGTTTGGAGACTCAGTGTGAAACCCTTTACTCCACTGAGTCCGTGCCAACCACAATGTCCCGTACACATGTTCTGTCCGAGACCCATAGGATAATTTTTACAGAAGCCAATTAACCTACAAACCTGCACGTCTTTGGAATGTGGGAAGGAACCGGAGCACCCGCAGAAAACCCACGCAGTCACAGGGAGAATGTACAAGCTCCGTGCAGAATGCACCCATAGTCAAAATCAAACCTGGGTCTCTGGTGCTGTAAGGCTGCAACTCAACTCTACTGCTGTGCCAAGGAATCATTCATCGTTTGTTTCCAATCTACAGATGTTAAATTGTCAAAACTGCTAGATTTGGTGACTGCATTATTAAGGTACATGTTAGGAGTTTTCAATATATATATATATAAGGAGCAATCAGTTTTCTGATTGTTCTGGTAATGGATAGTAGATGTAATTTGGAGCTCAATTTTGACGCCAACACTTAAGGCTGGTTTCTACACTGAACGTATACACCAGGAAAGTGAACATTTTAAAATTCAAACAAAAAATGTTACCCTGTGCAAATATTTTAACTGCAGAAAGAAACAAAAAAATAAGTGTAGGATTAGGCCATTCGGCCCTTCGAGCTAGCACCGCCATTCAATATGATCATGGCTGCTCATCCAGAATCAGTACCCCGTTCCTTTTACCCCATATCCCTTGAAAGACAATGTTACTCTGTATCTAAGCCACAAGGCACCTCTTCTGCCTGCATTTGATGTAGCAATATTCTGCGATCTTTGCTCGGGATCGAATCATTTATTTTTAAGACCTCCTCAGACTACGCGATCTCCCGGTTGCCAAATACTTTAGCTCCCTTTCCCATTCCCATACTGACCTTTTGTGTGTCTATCTTTGTAAGACTTTACCCTTTGTAGCATTATCCATCAAGGCACGTGCTTACAACAGACCAATATTAGGATCTTCTCATGTCCAGCAACAAAGATGTCCATGCAAATTGTTGATCTTGGGGCAACAATTCTCGTTGGGTGCCCTGAGTCCATTTGCAATGTAAGTTTCCACGAATTTTGATTGGCATTGAATATTCAGCAGTAGTTCACCGTGACTCCTGCCGCACCTGGATACTATCCTACGCACATCTGTCCAGACAATAGGTGCAGGAGTAGGCCATTCGACCCTATGAGCCAGCACCGCCATTCACTGGCTGATCATCCTCACTCAGTACCCCGTTCCTGCCTTCTCCCATATCGCTTGACTCTGCTATCTTTAAGAGCTCAATCTAACTCTCTCTTGAAAGCATCCAGAGAATTGGCCTCCACTGCCTTCTGAGGCAGAGAATGCCACAGATTCACAACTCTCTGGGTGAAAATGTTTTCCTCATCTCTGTTCTAAATGGCCAACCCCTTTATTCTTAATCTGTGGCCCCTGGTTCTGGACTCCCCACTTGGCTTTCATGTCGATGGCAGTAATGTTGTCCCTGCCCAAGGTGTTTCTGATGGGACAGTATTGAAAGGAATGTCTTCTGAATCCCGACTGTACAGTCACTGCCCTAAAGAGGGCAGTGTAGAGGGAGCTTTACTCTCCATCTCCTTCCTGCTGGGAGTGTTTGATAGTTTAGTTTTAGTTTAGAGATACAGTGCAGAAACAGGCCCTTCTGCCGACCAGCACACTAACGCTATCCTACACACACATACTAGGGACACTATACAGTTACACCAAGTCAATTAACCTACAAGTAGCAATGTTACAAAATTTTGAGATTTAAAAAATCAAGTCTGCAATTTATCCCATCAGATATCATAGATTGAAGCATTCTGAAACAAATATAAAATAATCTTAGGTACGCAAAAGGTACGCTCTGTCTGAAGAAGGGTTTCAGCCCGAAACTTTGCCTATTTCCTTCGCTTCATAGATGCTGCTGCACCCGCTGAGTTTCTCCAGCAATTTTGTGTACCTTCGATTTTCCAGCATCTGCAGTTCCTTCTGAAACATAAAATAATCTTACTTGGATGACCTGAAATTAAAGCATTTAGTTAGTTACCCAATTGTAGCTAATTCCAAACTTCAATTACTAGATCTAAACATCTATCCATTTCTTAAGAAAAGATTAACATTTTTAAATAGCCTAAGTATCCAAATAATATTCACAATGAAACATGATTTTTAAATCTCATTTACATTAATTTTTAGGCCAAATGGAAGGAATTTAGTGTTCAATTGCTGTAAATTAATGGCATTTAAATCAGCTTTCTAGTGGGATCCTGTGGAATGCGCTGGTTTAGAACGTTCACATTGCGGTAGATTTGTGCCCCAAATGCCCAGAAAAATACTGCGGGATATAATGGGCCCCAAATTAGCTACTCGCAACATAAAATTTTGTATAAAGGGATCTTAAGAAGCCCTTTTTAATGTAAAAATAAACAACCTACCTTCTGTTGTCCCCTGTATGAGATCCGGCCCGTTGTCGGCGGTCGTGGGTTTAGAGGTTAATTTTTTAACCTACTATAACAAGTAAATAAACCCCTTAAAACTAAAAATAGCTCAAGCGACGGAATCATCCAGTGATTTTTCAGTGATTAGTCGGGATCGAACCAGAGACTCTGGTGCTGTCAGGCAGCAACTCTACCGCTGTGCCACCATGCCGCCATATAGGATATTGTGGAAGGAGCTTTGTTATATCTAATCCATGCTGTCCCTGCCCTTGAAGGGTTTAATGGGACAATGAAGAAGGTACTTGACCCTGTTTTGAAACCGCGCTGCCTCTGCCCTCTGAATGCTTGGCAGGACTATGTAGAAGGAGCTTGCGTTTAGATCCAACCCTTGTTGTCCCTGGCGTGGAGGCATTTGATGGGGTACTGGGAAAGGAGAAATGTTGCCTTCCTTTACACTGGCAATCCTTGCCTTGATGTCATCACTTCAGTCCCCTCTGCTCCCCTCGGACAAAGATGCTGATGTAACTTCACCTGGGATGAAAGATGCCTTTGGACAGCCCTGGGAAAATAAAGGTGCTGTTACCAGGACAAGCATCCAAGGTCCTGCTTGCCTGTCACTCTCTGAAAGCCGCAGTCAACATTCACCAGCGAGACAACGCACCAAGTGAATGTTTTTTGCAAAGCTTCTCACCTCCCGGCAACCCCAGGCAGAGATGTCATTGTTCAACACGAGTGTCGCTGGCCTCCGATTGACTTGGCTCTGTCCACTGACAAAACCGGCTGAGAGATTGTCTCCCCAGACTATGTGGATGATGCACAGCATATGGGATTAAGCTATTGAAGTCTCCCTCTAAACTCAGTGATTGATGAGAAATCCATGCCACTCGTTCCATGGTCGAACCTTTCCATTGTCCTAAGATGTCGGCATAAGCCAGCAATGTCTCCAATGCATAAAGGCCTCTTTATGCAGTAAAGGCAGAAGCCGCTTGCAATGGAAACACAATTTCAGTAAGAAATTGCGTAATGATTGTGTTCATGATACAAACTATTGTTACTTACTGGCAAATGTCGATGTAATACATTTTTTATTCTGTGACTTTTTTTGACTAGCTGTGTGTTGGTCTCTCTCTAAACATCTCTGACTTTCATTATTATTGGATACTGCCTTTTAAGCAACAATGGACACACAGAAAAATATTGTGGAAGGTATATTTAAAAAATGAATCTTTCTCTTCCCAGTTCTTTCTCCTAGTTGACTGACATTTAAATGACATCCCTTTGTTTATATTATTTTTAGCCGACTAATGTAATGCAGAAATGATGGAACAAAAGTAAGTCGTGCAACAGATGAAAGTTCTTGGCCTGTTTTCCTTCCTCCATGAAAACCACTTGAATTATTCAGATTGTACATTTGACAAAATCACCAGGCAAGCTATTAAATGTTATTGTTTGAATGGAATTGAATACAGTCACATAACAGGGGAACGGGCCATTTGTCACATACACCATGACCACTGAGCACCCACTAATCCCATTTTTCTTCCCACCTTCCCAACATTTCCCCCCTAGACTCTACACTCATCTGTACACCAGGGGCCCATTTAACCTGCATTGTCTGTGGGATAAGTGAGGAAACTGGGGCATCCTGAAGGAAATCTATGCCATCTCGGGGAGAAGGTGCAAATTCCTGAATTTAGGAATGGTGTTAA
The DNA here is from genome assembly GCF_028641065.1 of Leucoraja erinaceus. NCBI lineage: Eukaryota > Metazoa > Chordata > Chondrichthyes > Rajiformes > Rajidae > Leucoraja > Leucoraja erinaceus. The sequence continues at coordinate 10,537,127 of NC_073410.1, read as the reverse complement.
TGTATTGGAAGCAGTTTAGAGTTACGAGCCTGATGTCTGATGAAGGGTCTCGACCAGAAACGTCACCTATTCATTTTCTCCAGAGATTCTGCCTGAACCAGCTGAGTTACTCCAGCTATTTGTGTCTTTCCTTGGTTTAAACCAACATCTGCAGTTCCTTCCTACACATGTGAATGGACATGTTGTCTTATCAAGAGGGGATGGCCAGGGTAGGCCTGTTCTTGCTGGAGTTGAGTAAAGTGAGAGATGATTTGATCGCCAGATATTGAGGTAATAACAGGGTGGGTGTAAAGCACATGCTACCTCCTGAGGTGAGGAAGGAGAAATAGTTGAGGTTCAAGCAGATAATGAGCAAAGGAGAGACACACTCGCCTTGTTTAATGTTCTTCATGGACAGGGTATTAATCTCACTATTACCCACAAAAATCAATGGCCGTCCATGCATGTCTCACAGTCGGTGGTGTTTTGTTTAAATTTAACTAGATCCAGTTTAGTATTTTTGGAAGCGGTTGTTTACGGAGTCGCTGCACGCGGACGTTGTCATTGAGGGGGGTGATAACAAATCAAAAATGAGACCACCCATGTTCTTTGCAATGATGCAGTCATTAGCATGGAATGCTTGCAGAGTCTTGCTTCAACTGCGTATATTAATTACCTGGATTCCACCACAGGCAATACATGGTGCACTGTGCCCATCTGCTCCCCACCACATGTACAGTTCAATTCCATAATTAACTTACACTATTAAAGTGACACATTTGCTGAAGCAGTGGGGTAATGACTGTGCCTATACTAATATTGATTTGCTTCAAACCAACTGTCAACCTCAGTGGAGTAAGTGGAACAATCTGTCAAAGCCCAAGTGTTGTGCGGGTTGTTGGAAAGGCCTGCACACTAAAGGGCCTGTCCAACGGGCGTGTCACGCAGGTGGTGTGCGAAGATTTTGTGAATCCCAAAATCCTCGGGCGTCGCACGCAACTGCACGTCACTGCCTAGGTCACCACGCACCATGCGCGTGTAATGCACGCATCACGTGCTCATCACGACTTGTAAATGATGTCGTGTAAATGACGCCGAAGTGTGACAGGCCCTTAATGTGGAGCCTGACTATCCAACCCAAGCCTGATAGATGAGCTCAGGATCAGGTATCAACTCTTGATGAAGTTTAATGAAGAATGGCAAGAGTCAAGAACTGCGTGGCCTCGACCTTGTTTCAGGTTCGGAATTCCCCCACCAAAGTCGCACTAGCTTCTCTTTTTCACACTACAAACAGCCAACAATGGTCTGCTTCCTTTGTCATCCTTACTTTTTTGCGTCTTGACTTTTGTAAAGTGATGTTTCGGGTCGAAACCCTTCCTCAGAGTTCAAATTGGGTTTGGTCTGGCCTTGGGTGGCTTTAATTTTGGGTTGGATTTGGTCCAGCTATAGTTATGTTTGGGTAGAATATGGTTGAGTTTGGAATGACTGAGGTTGGGTAGGGTTAAGGTTGGGGTTTGACTGGCCACAGTGATAAAAGATAAAAGATCTGGTTTGAATTTGGCCTGGTCTCGGTTGGGTTGGATTTGAGTCAAGGTGGAACTGACAAAAATCAAATTACTCCAGCATTTTGTGTCTACCTTTGATTTAAATCGGCATCCTCAGTTCTTTCCAACACATGAAGATCAAATTGGGATTGGACTGGACTTGGTTCGATAGGGTTTGTGATCATAAAACTGTCTTTTGGTGAGCCAATGAAAATAAAACCATTCATACACATGGTGTACTTCAAACTCTGCATGCTTATTTTCTTTGATTATACCACTGAGGCAAGGATTTAGTATTACCTGTTTGTTTCTGAACAGTTGTGACTTACTGAAGGTAGCCACAAAATTCTGGAGAAACTCAGTGGGACAGGCAGCATCTCTGGAGAGAAGGAATGGGTGACATTTCGGGTCAAGACCCTTCTTCAGACTGAGTCAGTAGGGGGAGGGGGAGGGGAGGGATACTCAGAGGGGGGAGGCAGCAAGAGAGAATGTTGCCGATCTCTCATTGGAGAGAGGAGGAGAACTTCTTCAAAGTAGGCATATGTTGCTTGTCTTCATCTTCCTTGTTGACCTCTAGCGTCTGGAATGGTCACTGCCGGCCTACTCCATGTTCCTTTTATACGTTTTAACATCAATCTTTCAGAAGGCTAGGATTACATTAAACCCACTTGAGTCAATTGGACACTGAGGGGCATGGAAATGGGTGGAATTGATTCCACGCTCCTCAGGTGGGTCTTGATCAAGACCCCACCAAGACATTTCACCAATCTAACCCCAGCCTCTGGTCATCCCTCTTCCCACCGTGACCACGCCGACTGCTAGCTGCTGTGAGGCCTTTGTGATACCATGGGAGATGTTTTGGAGTTGCTGATCTTTGTGGAACCAAACAGTTTCCGACTTCAGCGGCCTCTCATTTCCAACTCCTGGCTCACAATTCTGTGATCAATCAACCCGTACTGGAGAATGCTCTCCTTTTAAGCCGTGATCAATTCTCTTCGCATTCCTGGAGAATTTCACAGACCATTAACTATCCTGTGTGCAGTCTCTTAAAATCAGAAACACTGTCCAATCTTTTTATTCTGGGACAGTTATTTTTAATCCTTTGGGCAGCCAGTGGTAGAGTTGTTGCCTTGCCTCACCAGAGTCCCGGGTTTGTTCCTGACTACGGGTGCTGTCTGTATGGAGTTTGCACGATCTCCCCGTGACCTCATGGGTTTTCTCCGGGATCTTTGGTTTCCCCTCGCATTCCAAAGACATTTAGGTTTGTAGATTATTTGGCTTGTTATAATTGTAAATTGTCCCTAGTGTGTTGGAAAGTGTTAGTGTGCGGGGATCGCTGGTCGGTGTGGACTCGGTGGGCCAAAGGGCCTGTTTCCGTGCTGTATCTCCAAACTATACTGTACTCAACGTTGCAAGTCACCTTTATACAGCTCTGTTTCTCTTTGCACAATAATCTGTTGTTCAGATTCAGGTTGGTTGAGTTTCCCATCACACTTGGTTATGAACCACATAAGGACCTGTCCCACTTGGGTGACATTTGCGTGTAATTTACGTGTCATCATTTTACGTGTCATCATTACGTGACACTGTGACTCGGGAAAAGTGGAGCCCACAATGGTCAATTGTTGGCTGGGGACGAGGGATAATGCGGTTTTATTAGACAACAAGATGGTGGATGAAATCTAGCCACATTAGAAGGTGCTGGGGGTAACAAACTGTGAACAGGAGCTGGCTGTGGATGCTCAGTGCTACACAGCCAACTGCAGTATCCTTTGCATTTCTGCCAGCATCACTCACAATGGAGTTTGGAGCAGAATCTATTCCTGGAAAGCTGCGGTGGAAGAAAGATTTACATCAGAGAATCAACCTGCCGGTGCTTGGAAGAATTTCAATGCTTCCTGCTGTAATTACAATGTGGGCAGCAAAGAGAACAGGCCCTCACTTAACCTTCTCCTTAGCTGCTCCAAAAATGGGATGATAATAGCAAGACTAACTAATTGATTGAAAGATGCATTGTTGAAACAGGCCATTCGGCCCACCGTGTCCATGCCAGCCATCGATCATTCATTCATAAGTTCTGGGCGTGGAATGAGGCCATTCGCCCCATCAAGTCTACTCCTCATTCAATCATGGCTGATCTCTTTTCCTCTCAATCCCATTCTCCTGCCTTCTCCCCACAACCCCTGATGCATTTGCTAATCAAGAATCTATCAATCGCTGCCTTAACAATATCCATTGACTTGGCCTCCAGAGCCGTCTTTGGCAATGAATTCCACAGATTCTCCACTGTCTGACCAAATAAATTTCTCCTTGTCTCCTTTCTAAAGGTACGTCCTTTTATTCTGAAGCTATGACCTCTAATCCTAGACTCTCCCACGAGTGGAAACATCCTCTCCACATTCACCTTATCCAAGCCTTTCACTTGATATTCACAAGTAAGTATCCAAGTCCCATGAGACAAAAAGGCCCCAAACCAACAGAGGACATCATTGCAGCACAATAGGTTTACAGGGCAGTTTCTATGATAAATGAGTATGAAAAAGAAGGTGCATCTGGGCATAAAATTCATGTATATTTTGTGGTATTGGTCTTTCTCTTTCTTGGAGCGATATACAAAGTTGTTTTGCACAGAAATACCCTGTTCAAATAAACACAACAGTGATATGAGTGTTAACCATCTGTGCCCTGTCCTATTTAGTAAGTGTATAACGCACGTGGGCACTGAAATGTATTGGTTTTATAGGTCTGAGCTTTAGAAAAGCGGCACAGTGGTGCAGCGGTAGAGTTGCTGCTTTATAAAGCTTGCAGTGCCAGTCTTCAGTTGTGCTGCTTGTGTGATTACATGATGCAATTCTTCTCCGACTGTTAACTGGTGACAATTTATACATACACTAAGCCAATTAACCTAAACCTGTATGTCTTTAGAGTGGGAGGAAACCGAAGCTCTTGGAAAAAAAACACACGCGGTCCCGGGGAGAACGCACAAACTCTGTACAGACGGCACCCGTTGTCGGGATCGAACCCTGGTCTCCGGCGCTGCAAGGCAGCAACTCTACCGCTGTGCCACCATGCCACCCCTAAATGTACAAACAAGCACCATGACTGCGATGGGTACCTTGTCAGGTTTTAACTATTTGGCCAAAATGATGATGTATTTAACTTTATATTTAAAGTGACCGCAGATGCTAAAGTTACTAATGTAAGAAAGATGAATCATGAACATGGGCGAGCAAAAGGAATCTGGATTTAATTTGTGTGAAAGTGAAGTTTTGATTTACATTTGCATAACCAAATGTGGGGTGATAGGAACGGACGTCAAGGCTAAAGACTTTTAAATCGAAGATGTCAGCATGTTTTCTCTTAACTAGCAACCTTGTGGCTGTGGAAGATTAAAGTGTTTTTTATTTCTAAGATAAAATGTGGCTTTGAAACCCAAATTCTGTTCTAGCTGTAGAATAATGACTGGTTTAAAATGAAATGAGTTTTGCAAAGTATAATTGAGCCGTAACTTAAAATTGCTTTTGTTTCACACAGTTTAAGTTGAAATGAATGAATTAAAGAAAAATGTTTTTTGTGCTGAACAAGCTGCACACTGGGGCTTGTCTACTATCATGCATAATGGAGACCATCTCACCACACAGTCCAGAAACAGTCACTTTCCTACCGCCAAAATGTGTAGGAAGGAAGTGCAGGTGTTGGCGTATTGAGAAGATAGACACAAAGTGCTAGAGTAACTCAGGAAATCAGGCAACATCTCTGATGTGAAGATCAGTGGATGTGACATTTCGGGTTGAAACCTGAAACATCATCTCTCCATGTTCTCCAAAGATGTTGCCTGAGTTACTCCAGCGCTCTGTATACCAAAATGCTTGGGTTGGGTAAGCTAATTGGCCACTATAAACTGTACCGAGTGTGTGGGTGATTGGTAAAATCTGCGGGTATTGACAGCAACTTGTGGAGAATAAGGAATCGTGATCTGAAACATCACCTATTCATATTCACCCAATGCCCCTGTCCCACTTAGGAAACCTGAACGGAAACCTCTGGAGACTTTGTGCCCCACCCAAGGTTTCCGTGCGGTTCCCGGAGGTTTTTGTCAGTCTCCCTACCTGCTTCCACTACCTGCAACCACCTGCAACCTTCGGGAACTGCACGGAAACCTTTCGTGGGGCGCAAAGTCTCCAGGGGTTTCCGTTCAGGTTTCCTAAGTGGGACAGGGGTATTAGTCGCTTAGTCGGTATCCATATTCACCGTGATCCATCAGTCTGTAGAAGGGTCTCAACCCAAAACGTCACCCACTCCTTCTCTCCAGAGATGCTGCCTGTCTCGCTGAGTTTCTCCAGCATTTTGCATCTATTATAGCGAGACGCATGTTGTTAAACAAAGTGATCTTTATAGAGTTAAACAAAGAACAGCACTTTGTGTTTTGCTCAAGATTTCAGCATCTGCATTTCCTTGTGTCTCCATCTTCAAACAGCCTTGACCCTCAAGCATGGTCAACTCCATTTCTGGTTAGCTCAACTACATTACTGGTTGGCACGCAACCAAACGTTGTCACTATACCTTGGTGCACGTGACAATGAACTAAACTGATAAACGACAAAGAAAATGTCACAGTATTTAATCGGGGTGTGGGCTCTGCTCGCAAACTGTACAAAGATTCCACCTCCCAATGTGAGTTTAATGCGTTTGTGCCGAAGCAAATGACTCTGGGATTATCGGGTTGCATTTTTGGAAACCACGCAAAATGACTTGGAAAGGTTTGTGATCACATTTACTCTCTGGGAACTGGGAAATACAATTCCTGATTGCAGAGTGCATAAGAGAACAGCAACCCCCTCCCCCCCCCAAACAAATTTCCAGGTCCGATCGTTTTGGCAGATATATTCATCTCTTGTTTTTCCTTTCCATCTGCTTGGCAAATGTCCATAGTTGTGTTCTTTCAACTGTCCATTCAAAGTCTGTCTGATGATTATTTACTCAGTGGAAAGTATAGAATGGTCCAAGTGTGGAAATTATACAATTCCAGCATCATCATCTTCTGCCCCAGCTAATAAATGACCCACCATATTCATCTCCCCCACTGCCTTGGATGGATGGATGGATGGACTCTGATGATCCAGTTCATTCAATGTCCTTCCATTCTTGTACATTCCCTTGCATTTTATCACAGTTCTTTGAGTTAATTTTCACTTGTTGCTTTTCTGCACCACTATCCTGACATCTCTATCTTCCTGCAATCTGAATCTTTCCTCCTCCCATCAACCCCATGGCAGATATCTGCTTCATTGGAAAACTGCTTTGTCAAGCTCCTACATTTGTCTAAATCATTAGAATATTCAGCAAAGGGTCAAGTACTGAGCCCTGTGGAAACCACTAGTCAATAAAATTTCTGCTCTGCTTTAGATCTCCTGTGTTTTCCCTTTTTCAAGGAGCCTACCGTGTGGGACCTTGTCCAAAGCTTTGCTAAAATCCATGTAGACGACATCAAACACACGAAAAACTGAGCATTACTGCCAAGAATCCTACGAAGGGGAATTGAAATCTTTGCCAATTACTAAACTGAAGTCAACCATTTGCCCCTAGCAGAGCAATCCCATTCCTCTCTCTTTACTATTCCTAGTCCTTCCTCTCTATTCGCTCTGACATACACGTCAATTCCTCTTTCTTTCTTTCTTTGAGGTTCAGCTGCGCAAAGGAGTGATTTACAGTAACCAATTAATCTGCCTTTTGGCTGCGATCACCTGACAGTCAGCATTTCCCAAGTCTCCTCTGCTTCCTCATTTTCCCCCAGACGTTGCTCAGAAATTGGCCGTGGATCGGAGGTGGAAGAAGCTCCTATTATCCATCATGTTTCATTAATGAACACATCAAAAAGGGAAAAAAATCTTTCAAGGTTGCTGGATGAAACTTCATCACCACCACAAACTTTCTCACTGCTTACAAATGTCTGTGGAGTTTCCATGAAATTAATCAACGATTATCGAAGGCTGAAAGGCAATGGGACCGTGGTCTGTTGTGACCTTGTGTTTTAATCCCAAGTGTAGAATCTGGAGAATTTAACTATAAAGGTTGTGTCCCATAATTTGATTCCTACCCTGCTGCTTGGGCACGAGTCATAAAGTCACACGGCACATAACGGGCCCTTTGGCCCAATGCATCCATGCTGACCAAGATGTCCCATCTAAACCAGACCCGTTTGTCCATATCCCTCCAAACCTTTCCATCCCTGTCTCGGCCCTAATTCTTGACCTGTTGTTGTTGAAACTGCAGCGAAAGCTTCATCTGGCAGTGTTACAGCTACAGAGAAAAGGGTAGAGTCAATAAAAAGTGCAAGGTCTGCAAGGAGATGGGATGGGATGTTTTCAGTTGGCACGATCAGCATGATATATTGTGTTGCCTGAGTGGTGAAATCCATTGGCAGTCAGATACACTGCCTGTCTTTCTGATCACTCGATTGCATTTTATTTGGCCACCTAGATAACTAACAGAAGTCTGCCAGTGTCCAAACAACTGAAAGGAATATCCACTGATGCTGAATCTGTGCTGATCCAATCGAGAGTACAAGTTGTCCTTTTACTGCAGTGTCATTGTCAATTTGCTGAAATCTCATCAGCTTTGTCACTGGCTGGTGTGTGCTGGGGTTTTGCTGCTCTTCAGTGTTGCTGGTGTGTGCTAAAATGTCGCCCATCCTTTTTCTCCAGAGATGTTGCTGCCTGACCCACTGAATTACTCCAGCAATTTGTATCCATCTTTGGCATAGAAACATAGAAACATAGAAATTAGGTGCAGGAGTAGGCCATTCGGCCCTTTGAGCCTGCACCGCCATTCAATATGATCATGGCTGATCATCCAACTCAGTATCCCGTACCTGCCTTCTCTCCATACCCCCTGATCCCCTTAGCCACAAGGGCCACATCTAACTCCCTCTTAAATATAGCCAACGAACTGGCCTCAACTACCCTCTGTGGCAGAGTGTTCCTGAGATTCACCACTCTCTGTGTGAAAAAAGTTCTTCTCATCTCGGTTTTAAAGGATTTCCCCCTTATCCTTAAGCTGTGACCCCTTGTCCTGGATTTCCCTAGCATTGGGAACAATCTTCCTGCATCTAGCCTGTCCAACCCCTTAAGAATTTTAAACCAGCATCTGCAGTTCCTTTCTACACATTGAAACACAAGGCTTGCTCATAATTATATTTCCATTGTGCAGCCAGCTAGTCACACACAGGTTCATGTGATGCCACTGACATTTACACTATAGAAACTAGGGTACACTATAAGCTGGGGTACTGCTTGATTCACTTCTGCCCCATTGACGACATTGGACTTTATCTGACGAACTGAGACACTACAATGCTCAGAACTACATTCTGCACTGTAACTTCTCCTTTTCTCTAACTATTGTACTTTAGTTTGACCTGGTTGTATCTGCGTATGATATGTGTAGGAAGATGCTTATTTTTCAACTGAAGATAGACACAAAAAGCTGGAGTAACTCAGCGGGACAGGCAGCATCTCTGGAGAGAAGGAATGGGTGATGTGGCACTTATTCCTTCTCTCCAGAGATGCTGCCTGTCCCGCTGTGTTACTCCAGCTTTTTGTGTTTATCTGTGTATGATGTATCTGGTCAGTTGGGTTAGCATGCAAAACAAAACTCTTCAATGTAGTTTGTTACATGTAACAATAATATACCCAAACTAGAAGGAGACTACTATCCTAAATGGCCTGGCTGATTTGAATGGTCTGATCTCCACATATACCTGTGCCTTCCTCTGTTTTTTGACAAGCATCTGGATTAAGACATTGCTACTTGAAGAGTAGGCAGCAGAAGCTTGTCACAAGCATCACAACTGCATTGGAATTATCTGCGGTGATGGCAGATGGAAGGAAGATATATGATAACAATGAACGGTGAGGCTGTCACTTAGCGATGCAGTGCTCCTGGAGCAGCTGTTAGTCGCAGCAAGCTAATCCGAGCAGGCTTGCGACTTGTGTAGGAAAGAACTGCAGATGCTGGTTTAAATCGAAGGTAGACACAAAATGCTGGAGTAACTTAGCGGGACAGGCAGAATCTCTGGAGGGAAGGCATGGGTGATGTCTCGGGTCGAGACCCTTCTGTGCTTGAGACTTGGGTATATGAGCTCTGTCTCCCTTGCCCAGCTCCCTGCAGTTGCCATCCTGAATCCCAGCTTCACCATGAACTTGACGATAAACATTCAACTTCAGCTCCACATGGGGACTTACAAAGTGCCTCTTCCAATTTGTCAAGTTCCTTGATGTTTCCATACCGCAGTTCGGAGCTGCGGTAATGAGACGGATCGTCTTCAGATGAAGGTCCAGTGATGATTACTGTGGCATCCCATTAGATACAGCAGCCCAGCATTAAAGTGATTCATTTATCCTGACTGTCTTTTAGTTAACAAACCTCCATACTCCATGCAAATACATTGGTTTATAGATACAGTGAGGAAACAGGCCCTTCGGCCCACGTGTTTGCACCAATCACCCATATACTAGTTCAATCCCACACACTAGGGACAAATTACAGAAGCCAATTAACCTACAAACCTGCACGTCATTTGGAATGTGGGAGGAAACTGGAGCACCCTTGAGAAAGAGTTTGGAAGAATGAGGGGGGACCTCATTGAAACATAGAGAATAGTGAAAGGCTTGGAAAGAGTGGATGTGGAGAGGATGTTTCCAATAGTGGAATAGTCTAGGACTAGCAGTTACAGAGAATTAAAGGACGTTCTTTTAGGAAGGAGATGAGAAGACATTTCTTTAGTCCAAGGGTGGTGAATCTGTGGAATGATTTACCACTGAAGGCTGTGGAGGCCAAGTCAGTGGATATTTGTAAGGCAGAGATAGATAGATTCTTGATTAGTACACATATCAGAGGTTATGGGGTGAAGGCAGGAGAATGAGGTTAGGAGGGAGAGAGGTCATCCATGATTGAATGGTGGAGTAGACTTGATGGGCCGAATGGCCTAATTCTACTCTTATTCCTTATGTCCTTAAAACCCATGTGGTCACAGGGAGAATGTACAAACACCGTACAGACAGCAACTGTAGTTGGGATCGAACCCGGGTTTCAGGAACTGTAAGGCAACAACCCTACCACTGCACCACCGTGCCACCCCAAAACTCTGGCGAGCTCTCACCTAATTTAATATCCAGTTATGTCGCATCTTTAAATCCACATACATCACATCTACTGATTTTCCCTCTGACAACCGGGTTCATTTACATCTTAAAAGAACTGTAATAAATTTGTGAAACATGATATTCATTTCACAAAACCATAATTTTCCTTGATAGATTTCCGAATTGTTCTGCCGCTACTTCACGAATAATGAATTTCCCTTTGCCGGCTGAGGGTCACACTGAAGCTTGGTGCAGCATTTGGAAGGGCTCTGTGGAGGAAAATAACATGGTATAAGGTTTTAGCAGCGCTGGGTACTGAGGGGCAGGGGCCTGTGTACTACCAGTTGGGTATTTCACTGGCTTGTGTGGGAATGAAAGTTGTTGAATTTCAAAGAGAAAATAAGAAGTTGCCCTTAAAATTGGGTTAGGAGTTGAAATTGATGAACACAACTTTGGAACAAGCAGCTATGAAGTTTGTGACTGAAAGATCAAAGGCTGGTCTTTAAGCTTAAACGGCCTGTCCCACTTGGGCCTCATGCAGGTGGCGCACGAAGATTTTGTGAATCCCAAAATCCTGGGGCGGCTTGCGCGTCCCTGCCTACGTCACCACGTCTCACCACGCGCATCACGATGCGTGCATGACGCTAAATGATGACGTGCAAATAACACCCAAGTGGGACAGGCCCTTTAGGTTGTTTGACCAACATGGACAGCAATATGTACAACCAGCATCTGGCCATGTTGTCAAGGTAGTTTCTTCCATTTGTTTCTTCCAATTCCAACTAATTTAAGATATATTCACAGATGAATATCTGCCAGCACTGGCGTTTCATAAGAGTGATCTTGGAGAGCCGCTGAGCTGGTGTCTGGTTTGGCCACAGAGGAAGCAGCTGGGTGCTGATTTCAATCCTGACACTAGAGGAACTACTGAGCTGCGATCTCGCTCGGAGCCAGGTTGTGATCTGCCGCGTTGTGATCTGTGAGCTGCCACTAGGGGTGGTGTTGATCCCTGATCCGCAGTCTATTGATGGAGTGGGTGGTGTTTCATGGAAGGTCAACCCCTGACCCAGACCAGTGACAACTTAAACGAATAAACAGTTAAAGGCAATCATTCTGTCAGATGCCTTGAAGCTCAAATGGTGCATTGAAAAGATAAAAATAAACTCAGGAAAATTATAACACCAATGGGGAAGCAACATTTTTGAATGTTTTGAAGTAAAAAACAGACTGCTGGAGAAACTCGGCTCGAAGGGCAGCATCTGTAAAGGGGAAGGACTTGAAACGGTGCCCTGTTGAAGGGTCTCGACTCGAATCGTTGACCATTAACGCAGAGGGTGTTGAGAATATGGAACATGCAGCCGGAGGTGTTTTCCAGCAAGAAATTGCAGCCAATTGTGGACGCAGCCCAGACCATCACACAAACCAACCTCCCTTCCATCGACTGCATTTATACCTCACGCTGCCTCGACAAGGCCAGCAGCATAATCAAGGATGAGTCACACACTGGCCACTCTCTCACCTCCCCTCTCCCATCGGGCAAAAGGTATAGAACTGTGACAGCGTTCACCTCCAGATTCAGGGATAGTTTCTTCCCAGCTGTTATCAGACAACTCAATCATCCTAATACAACTAGAGAGCAAGTCCTGAACTACTATCTACCTCATTGGTGACCCTCGGACTATCTTTGATCGGACTTCACTGGTTTTACCTTGCACTAAACGTTATTCCCTTATCATGTATCTATACACTGTAATCACGTATTGTCTTTCCGCTGACGGGTTAGCCCGCAACCAAAGCCTCAGTACCCGCGACAATAAACTAAACTGAAACTGAAGGAGTTAGTTGAGGCAGGTACTATTACAGCATTTAAAAGACATTTGGACAGATACATGGATAGGAAAGATTTAGAGGGATGTGGACCAAACACGGGCAGGTGAGGGCAGCATGGATGGTGCTTCATGGTCAGCATGGGTAAGTTAGGCCAAAGGGCCTGTTTCAGTGCCAAATAAATCATGGACTTTATAATACCTCTAATTCCTTCCCCTCCGTGGATATTGCCTGGCTGGATGCGTTACCACACCACATTGTTTCTTGGCTCCCAAATTGCAGCATCTGCGGACTCTTGTGTCCCCATTTAAAACATTATGTTGGTACATGGGGGATCTGCTGAAAGTGTTAACTGTAGGGGAAATATATTTCATTGTACCACCCTTGCAAATTGGTTGGGCCTCAAGTCAAGACTCTTATTTGTTGGAGTCAGCAGCTGTATGTCTCTGCATGGTCGTGTCAACCTTCCATGGCATGAGGAATGCCATGGGGACCGATGCCAAGAAGTCTACATGCCAGGAGCAGACCTAACACAAAGAGCTTTATAGTGCTATTGATCATTGCACTGCCAAGTTACAGCAGCTTTTAATCAGTATGTCCATTAGGCAGGTAATAATGATTCATCTTTTGCTAACCACGCACGCCTGGAGATGCCAGGAACTGCAGATGTTGGAATCTTGAGAAAAACCCAAAGTGCCGGAGAACTTAGCTCAGGCAGCATCCACGGGGGGGGGGGGGGGGGGGGGGGGGGGGGGGGGGGGGATAGACAGGCATTGTTTTGGGGTTTGGCCCTTGTTTCAGAATTTTGGCCGGCACGGTGGCGCAGCAGTAGAGTTTCTGCCGTACAGCCCCAGAGATCCAGGTTCGATCCTGACTACGGGTGCTGTCCGTTTGGAGTTTGTGCGTTCTCCCCGTGACTGAGTGGGTTTTCTCCGGGTGCTCCAGTTTCCTCCCGCACAACAAAGATTCAGATTCAGATTCAGATTCAATTTTAATTGTCATTGTCAGTGTACAGTACAGAGACAACGAAATGCATTTAGCATCTCCCTGGAAGAGCGACATAGCAAACGATTTGAATAAATAATAATAAGTGTCCGGGGGGGGGGGTGGTGATTGGCAGTCACCGAGGTACTGCAGACATACAGGTTTGTAGGTTAATTGCTTGAGGTTCAAATTGTAAATTGTTCCCAGTGTGTAGGGTAGTGCAAGTGTATGGGTGACGTTGGTCAGTACGGACTCAGTGAGCTGAATGGCCTGTTTTCCCGCAGTATCTCTGAACTCAACTAAACCAAACCTGTCAGACGTCAAGAATGGGGAACCGTTTTCAAACCAAGCTGAAACTGTTCCTATGTTCACAGATTAGAGTTTGCGACATGGGTCATCATGCCAGCTCCCCACTGCCCTTGGTTGTGAAGAATTGATTCCATCTGTGGTATTGTTTAGTTTTGAGTTACATTGTGGAAACAGGCCCTTCTGCCCACCGAGTCCCATTGGTGCATGGTATGAAGAGTAGACTTCGTCACACTAAAGGCACAATGCAGCAGATGATGGAAATCTGAATTAAAAACAGAAACATCTCCTGAGGTTCAGCATCTGTGGCAAGAGAAAGGCACAATGCTTCAGTTTGACCACCATGTGATAGGGCATTGAGTTGCCACTTTGACTCCATTTCTTAACAGATGCTACCTGATCTTTGGCTACAAAGTGCTGGGGTAACCCAGCGGGTCAGGTAGTATGCCAGCACTTTGTATCTTTTTTTGCTAAACCAGCATCTGCAGTTCCTTGCGTCTATCTATCCTTGGATTGCTTGCCCTCTCAATATGCTTCATTCTGGACAACTTTTGTTGCTTGCTCTTTCCTTTGGTTTTTGATGTCTGTTGCTGACGAGGGGGTCAATATCGTGATTGCTACTTCCAATTAAAGATAACAAGCATTGACCTACACCACTTCCAAGGGAGATCGATTGAAGCTGGTTCAGATGGTGGTCTTCAACCATGAGTTGAGAGCAGCGTATTACTCAGTTGATTTTCATTTGTCCAATAAACATATATAGATTTTCTTGAAGGGTCTCCTAATTGGTCTTTATAGCTAACGAATGACTAAAATGTAATAAGAAGGAACTACTGACCATAGACACAAAATACTGTAATCACGAGCGAGTCAGGCAGCATCTCTAGAGAACATTTGCAAGGCAATGTTTGAGGAGGATCGCTTCTTCAGACTGATTCATACAAAGACTGAGACATATTGGTAAGTTAGACCTCTGAGACCACAAGATGGTCGCTGTGGGAACTTCCAACATAATACTTTAATGAAGTGAGCTATCTATTTATTTTCAATGATGAGTTTATTATTGTCAGATGTATAGAGGTACAGTGAAAAGCTATATGTTGCGTGCTATCCAAAACGAATATACATGATTACAATCATGCCCTCCACAGTGTACCGATACAGGATATAATGGTTACTGCAGGATAATGTCCAGTACTGTCCGATCAAAGATAATTTGAAGGTCTCAAATGTGGTCGATGGGAGGTCAGGACTGCTCTTTAGCTGATAACAGGTTGCTTGATAACAGCTGGGAAGAAACTGTCCCTGAATCTGGATGTATGCGTTTTTAAACTTCCATATCTCTTGCCTGACAGGAGAGGGGAGAAGTGGGAGTGAGCGGAATGAGACTGGAGCTTGATTGTGCTGGTGGTCTTGCCGCGGCAAGATGGAGTCAATGGAAGAGAGGTTGGTTTGTGTGATAGTCTGGGCTACGTCCACAAATCGACAATCTCTACCGGTCACGGATGGAGCTGGTCCCAAACCATGCTGTGATGCATCCTGATAAAATGCTTTCTACGGCGCATCTGTAGAAGTTGGTGAGAGTTGTTGGGGACATGCAGAACTTATTAGGCCTTCTGAGGAAGTAGAGACTTTCTAGGCCTTTGCTTGGGTGTGGCTGGTCCAGGACAGAATTGTTGGTGATATTTATTCCTAAGAACTTGAAGCCCTTGGAGCGGGTGTACTGTTCAGCTTCCTGAGGTCGATCACCATGTCCTTTGTCTTGCTGTCATTGAGGAAGAGCTTGATGTCTTGATACCAGGTTACGGGGTTCTCGATCTCATTCCTGAACTCTGTCTCATCATTATTTTATATCCGGCCCACTATGGTGGTATCGTCTGCGAATTTGTAAATTGAGTTGGAATGGTATTAGGCTGCACAGTCATGAGTGAATAAAACCCCTGTCCCACTGTACGAGGTAATTCACGAGTTCTCCCGAGTTTTCTCCTGATTCGAGCTCGGAGAATGTCCGTAGCGGGTCCGTGGGAGTTAGAAACATAGAAACATAGAAATTAGGTGCAGGAGTAGGCCATTCAGCCCTTCGAGCCTGCACCGCCATTCAATATGATCATGGCTGATCATCCAACTCAGTATCCCGTACCTGCCTTCTCTCCATACCCCCTGATCCCCTTGGCCACAAGGGCCACATCTAACTCCCTCTTAAACATAGCCAATGAACTGGCCTCAACTACCCTCTGTGGCAGAGAGTTCCAGAGATTCACCACTCTCTGTGTGAAAAAAGTTCTCCTCATCTCGGATTTAAAGGATTTCCCCCTTATCCTTAAGCTGTGACTCCTTGTCCTGGACTTCCCCAACATCGGGAACAATCTTCCTGCATCTAGCCTGTCCAACCCCTTAAGAATTTTATAAGTTTCTATAAAATCCCCTCTCAATCTCCTAAATTCTCGAGAGTACAAATCAAGTTTATCCAGTCTTTCTTCATAAGACAGTCCTGACATCCCAGGAATCAGTCTGGTGAACCTTCTCTGCACTCCCTCTATGGCAATAATGTCCTTCCTCAGATTTGGAGACCAAAACTGTACGGAGTTCGTGGATATCTCACAGCGGCTCGTAATGGTCAACTACGAGTAAAAAGTAACAATATTTTTCATCATTTGTTTACTCGTGGACATTTCTTACAGGGAAGAAAAAAACATCACGAGTTTACCGGATATCCCGAGTACCCACCGTTAGCATTACGAGCCGCTGCGAGACATCCACAAACTCCTACAGACCCGCTACGGACACTCTCTGAGTTCGAATCAGGGGAAAGCTCGGGAGAACTCTTGAATTACCTTGTACAGTGGGACAGAGGCTTAAGGAGTATAGAAGGGGGCTGGGAACACATCCTTTATGGGGCACCAATGTAGAGAATTTATATAGATTATCTTCTGAGATACCTGTGCATGCAAGCAATAAGCTGAATGGAATGGTCAGTATACCCAGTCCATAGGTTCAGATCTGCACATGGCTCTGATGGTCAGCTTGTAGCTCCGCTGTATTTTTAGAGCGGAGTATATTTATAGCACACTTCTCATTGCGAACACTAGGATACCCAGTGTAACCAAAAAAATAAATTGAATTCTTTGAACGTATATTGTTTGTCTTGACGTTAGTCACGAAACCTCAAGGAAGGAGAAATCGCATGAACAAAGATGAATGCCGATTTCTTTAGATAGGAGGTAAGAACACAATGTATTTCTTCCCACACTTGGAGGTGAATGCTTAATATTGAACAATGCATTTGTCCAATTATGGAGAAAAAGAAAATCAAGATTAAGAGCAAAAGGCAAATTAGATTTTCTCTCCGATGCACCAAAGAGTCTTTAGAATAATCTTTTTGAGCACAGAACCCAGCTTCATGGAGTTTGGGTCTCAGGCAGATAAACATACATCAAACTGACAAGCAGCTAATTAAATGCATGCAATAAATAAGTTACTTAAAGATGGATTTTATTGCATTGAAAACTTTGGAAGATTGAATATATCCAAAGTTACCTGTTTAATGTGATTGTGGGCGGGAGTGGTGGTACTAAGGACTTACAGTGGCCATATAGCTCCATTGGGTGTGGTGGTTGTGAATGTGGGTTAGAGTGAGAACTGCAGATGCTGGTTATACACCGAAGTTAGACACAAAATTCTGGAGTAATTCAGCGAGACAGGCAGCATCTCTGGAGAGATGGGTCACGTTTTGGGTCGAGACCCTCTCAGTCTGAAGAAGGGTCGCAACCCGAAACGTCATCCATTCCTTCACTCACTTGGGACCATTTCTTTGACATTTACCAAGCCAACTAACCTCCAAACCTGCACGCCTTTGGAGTGTGGGAGGAAACCGACGATCTCGGAGAAAACCCACGCAGGTCACGGGGAGAACGTACAAACTCCTTACAGACAGCACCCGTAGTGGGGATCGAACCCGGGTCTCCGGCACTGCATTCACTGTAAGGCAGCAACTCTACTGCTGTGAGCGCCCATCTATCTTCATCCCATCTATACTTGGTCTATCTTCGGTGTTAACCAGCAAACGAAGTTCCTTCCTACACATGGTGTGTGATCAGTCAATGAACTGTTTTGCACAGGTTGCTACCAGCGTGCAGTATGAGTGTAACCTATGAAGTTCCCACATAAACATTTACAAATAATATTTAATTTTTATATATTTGTAGTTCCAATCAAAATTCTGCATAAGTTCAGATATAAAGCTGGGCTTTGATATTGCAATTTTTACAATGGCCTTGTCATAAGGTCAGAAGGGATAGGAGCAAAATTAGGCTATTCAGCCCATCAAGTCTACTACGCCATTCAATCATGTCTGATCTATCTCTCCCACCTCACCCCATTGTCCTGCCTTCTCCCTCACACCCGTACTAATCACGAGTATCTCTGCCTTAAAAATATCCGTTGACTTGGCCTCCACAGCCTTCTTGTATCTGGGAGTCTATCTCTGTGGGAAATGCTGTTGAATTTTGGAGGGAATGTCGAGTTCTTTGTGGGACAATCATATGGCTCATCTGAAGAAGGATCTCGACCCGAAACGTCACCTATTCCTTCTCTCCAGAGATGCTGCCTGTCCCGCCGAGTTACTCCAGCATTTTGTGTCCATTGGGCCAGATAGCCTGGGAAATTGTACCACATTTGTGAATGAAATTGGGCCTGTTTATGTGCTGTATGACCCCATGATAAATCACCATTGACTAAGGGGCATCACTGATATCTGTACAATGCCCAATCTGCCACTAAAACTGCAGTAGATCGTTCTCAAGATTGTTATTGGTACAGTGCAATTTAAATTTGAGATGTAGAAGATTTTGATTACACAATATAGATTTAATGATAGCTAAATCCCAATACATGTAATGCTCTGTGCTTGATGGAATTAAATGAAAGGTACAGCAATGAAACAGGCCCTTTGGTCCACCGAGTCCACACCAACCATCCAATAACCCGTTCACAGTAGTTCTATGTTTTCCCGGGTTTCGCATTCACTCCTTGCACATTTAGGACAATTTACAGAGGCTACTTCACTTACAAACCAGCACGTCTTTGGGATGTGAGAGGAAACCGGTGTAAGATTTGAGTCTAGGAGCAGGAAGTTCTACTGCAGTTGTACAGGGTCTTGGCGAGACCACACCTGGAGTATTGCGTACAGTTTCGGTCTCTTAATCTGAGGAAAGACATTCTTGCCATAGAGGGGGTATAGAGAAGGTTCACCAGACTGATTCCTGGGATGTCAGGCCTTTCATATGAAGAAAGACTGGATAGACTCGGTTTGTACTCGCTAGATTTTATAAGATTGAGGGGGGATCTTATAGAAACTTACAAAATTCTTAAGGGGTTGGACAGGCTAGATGCAGGAGGATTGTTCCCGATGTTGGGGAAGTCCAGAACAAGGGGTCACAGTTTAAGGATAAGGGGGAAATCTTTTAGGACCGAGATGAGAAAAACATTTTTCACACAGAGAGTGGTAAATCTCTGGTATTCTCTGCCGCAGAAGGTAGTTGAGGCAAGTTCATTGGCTATATTTAAGAAGGAGTTAGATGTGGCCCTTGTGGCTAAAGAGAGAGAAGTCAGGTACAGGATACTGAGTTGGATGATCAGCCATGTTCATATTGAATGGCGGTGTAGGCTCGAAGGGCCGAATGGCCTACTCCTGCACCTATTTTCTATGTTTCTATGTTTCTACACAGGGGAACCCTGCACAGACACAGGGGGAACGAGCAAACTGCACACACACACACACACACACACAATACCAGAGGTCAGGACTGCCACTGGTGTCTGTTTGAAGCTGGTGTCTGCCTGTTTGAGTTAACATGTACTTTGACAGTCAGTAAAAGTTGTTGTCTTGAAAGAAAATTGCTGTATTTGCATATATGTGTTGTAAAGAAACATATTCTCTGCGGTGTTGAAAGAGGTGATGGATCTTATGTATGTTCTTGGCAAGTCTCTCTCTAATAGACTGTCATTGCAGATAATAACCATGAATAGCAACCTG
The DNA here is from genome assembly GCF_028641065.1 of Leucoraja erinaceus. Lineage (NCBI taxonomy): Eukaryota > Metazoa > Chordata > Chondrichthyes > Rajiformes > Rajidae > Leucoraja > Leucoraja erinaceus. Next base: position 10,517,310 of record NC_073410.1, on the reverse strand, counting down.
GCAGATTTATCTCCTCCCAGCTTAGAAACGTTACCCTTGATTACAGGCCCATTCACCAACTCAGCACAGCGCAAGGCTTTATCTTCAGTGCTGCCTCTCGCTCTGAGAAGCAGCAGTGGCTATAAACAAATGGTTTAGTTGCTGGCTTCTGTGTGCACTAGTGCAGTGCTGCGATCTGCATTGTGGCCACTTCCTTCCGTAGGCACCTCTGTCTCATTGCACTGCGGTTGCCTCCCACCGCAGTGCAGACCTTGGTCTTGGCACAGTCAGATTTAAATTGCTGCAATCACGGAAACTGGCACCAGTAAAAGCCCAGCAATGCAGGTCATTCACCACAGTAAATCTGGTAAATTTACTGTTGCTTCTGGCTGGACAAGATGCAGCTGTCAGGACAGTCGCACCATATTTGCAATTCTGGACTTTGAATTTTGTGTTATTAACTAATTACGCTAACTTGATTGCTAATCATCCATCGTGGCAAACTGTCCAACAAGCTCAATGCGCTGTAAAAAAAAATGTTTTAATGAGGAAACCTCATCAGATAGAGCAACCTTTCAGAACCACAATATGCTCATATGACATTGTCCAAGTGACTGTCATAACTGCACAGAGACAGAGACATGGAGAAATAGAGAAGGGTTCAGGGAGGATTTACGAGGATGTTGCCAGGACTGGAGGTTCTGAGCTATAGGGAGAGGTTGAGCAGGCTGGGTCTCTATTCCTTGGAGCACAGGAGGATGAGGGGTGATCTTATAGAGGTGTATAAAATCATGCGAGGAACAGATCGGGTAAATGCACCGAGTTTTTCTTCCGAGAGTAGGGGAATCGACGACCAGAGGACATACAGTGGCTTGCAAAAGTATTCATACCCCTTGGACTTTTCCACATTTTGTCATGTTACAACCACAAACGTAAATGTATTTTATTGGGATTTTATGTGATAGACCAACACAAAGTGGCGCATAATTGTGAAGTGGAAGGAAAATGATACATGGTTTTCAAATTTTTTTACAAATAAAAAACTGAAAAGTGTGGCGTGCAAAAGTACTCAGCCCCCCTTAGTCAATACTTTGTAGAACCACCTTTCACTGCAATTACAGCTGCAAGTCTTTTGGGGTATGTCTGTACCAGCTTTGCACATCTAGAGACTGACATTTTTACCCATTCTTCTTTGCAAAATAGCTCAAGCTCAGTCAGATTGGATGGAGAGCGTCTGTGAACAGCAATTTTCAAGTCTTGCCAGAGATTCTCAATTGGATTTCGGTCTGGACTTTGACTGGGCCATTCTAACACATGAATATGCTTTGATCTAAACCATTCCATTGTAGCTCTGGCTGTATGTCTAGGGTCGTTGTCCTGCTGGAAGGTGAACCTCCACCCCAGTCTCAAGTCTTTTGCAGACTCTAACAGGTTTTCTTCCAAGATTGCCCTGTATTTGGCTCCATCCATCTTCCCATCAACTCTGACCAGCTTCCCTGTCCCTGCTGAAGAAAAGCATCCCCACAGCATGATGCTGCCACCACCATGTTTCACAGTGGGGATGGTGTGTTCAGGGTGATGTGCAGTGTTAGTTTTCCGCCACACACAGCGTTTTGCATTTAGGCCAAAAACTTCAATTTTGGTCTCATCTGACCAGAGCACCTTCCTCCACATGTTTGCTGTATCCCCCACATGGCTTGTGGCAAACTGCAGACGGGACTTCTTATGGCTTTTTTTCAACAATGGCTTCCTTCTTGCCACTCTTTCATAAAGGCCCGATTTGTGGAGTACACGACTAATAGTTGTCCTGTGGACAGATTCTCCCACCTGAGCTGTGGATCTCTGCAGCTCCTCCAGAGTTACCATGGGCCTCTTGGCTGCTTCTATGATCAATGCTCTCCTTGCCCGGCCTGTCAGTTTAGGTGGACGGTCATGTCGTGGTAGGTTTGCAGTTGTGCCATACTCTTTCCATTTTCGGATGATGGATTGAACAGTGCTCCGTGAGATGTTCAAAGCTTGGGATATTTTTTTATAACCTAACCCTGCTTTAAACGTCTCCACAACTTTATCCCTGACCTGTCTGGTGTGTTCCTTGGGCTTCATGATGCTGTTTGTCACTAATGTTCCCTAACAAACCTCTGGGGCCTTCACAGAACAGCTGTATTTATACTGATATTAGATTACACACAAGTGGACTCTATTTACTAATTAGGTGACTTCTGAAGGCAATTAGTTGCACTGGATTTTATTTAGGGGTATCAGAGTAAAAGGGGCTGAATACTTTTGCATGCCACACTTTTCAGTTTTTTATTTGTAAAAAAATGTGAAAACCATGTATCATTTTCCTTCCACTTCATAATTATGCGCCACTTTGTGTTGGTCTATCATAAAATCCCAATAATATACATTTACGTTTGTGGTTGTAACGTGACAAAATGTGGAAAAGTTCAAGGGGTATGAATACCATTGCAAGCCACTGTAGGTTCAAGGTGAAGGGGAAAAGATTTAATAGGAATCCGAGGGGTAGTTTTTTCACACAAAGGGTGGTGGGTGTATGGACCAAGCTGCCAGAGGAGGTAGTTGAGGCTGGGACCATCCCATCGTTGAAAAAAACAGCTAGACAGGTACATGGATAGGACAGGTTTGGAGGGATGTGGACCAAATGCAGGCAGGTGGGACTAGAGTGGCTGGGACATGTTGGCCGGTGTGGGCAAGTAGGGCCGAAGGGCCTGTTTCCACACTGTATCACTTTGATTCTGCACTGAAACAGGCCCTTAGGCCCAACTTGCCCATCTACGCTAGTCTCACCTGCCTGCTTTTAGCCCATAACCCTCTAAACCTTTCCTATCCATACACTTGCCTGAAATGTGTTTTAAAATGTTGTTTTATGCAGGTTTATTATTTTAAGGAATTCAACACAAATTGGCAAAATTTCATTGTACCTTAATCGATTCGCAGGAACGGGGTACTGATTGGGGATGATCAGCCATGATCATATTGACAATAGACAATAGACAATATGTGCAGGAGTTGCCATTTGGCCCTTTGAGCCAGCACCGCTATTCAATGTGATCATGGCTGATCATCCCCAATCAGTACCCCGTTCCTGCCTTCTCCCCATATCCCCTGACTCCGCTATTTTTAAGAGCCCTATCCTAGCTCTCTCTTGAAAGCATCCAGAGAACCTGCCTCCACCGCCCTCTGAGGCAGAGAATTCCACAGACTCACCACTCTCTGTGAGAAAAAGTGTTTCCTCGTCTCCGTTCTAAATGGCTTACTCCTTATTCTTAAACTGTGGCCCCTGGTTCTGGACTCCCCTAACATTGGGAACATGTTTCCTGCCTCCGGCGTGTCCAAACCCTTAACAATCTTAGATGTTTCAATGAGATGCCCTCTCATCCTTCTAAACTGAATTGAATGGTGGTGCTGGCTCGAAGGGCCGAATGGCCTACTCCTGCACCTATCGTCTATTGTCTATTGATACACGTGACAATAAACAGACCTTTGAACTTATGAAAACCATGTTTGTGCAAAACAAAAAGGTCAAAAGCAATTTAATGCGGGTAGTGGACTATCATAGACGATAGACACAATAAGCAGGAGTAACTCAGCGAGACAGGCAGCATCTCTGGAGAGAAGGAATGGCTGACGTTTTGGGTCGAGATGCCTCATCAATGAAGCAGATGCAAGTACTTCACAAAATGGGCGTCAGGGAGTTGGGGTCTTCATAGATTCGACGCACAACAGTAAACACCAGGTAATGGTGCTGAACATGAGGCCACTAGGGTGGTGTAATACCGACAATTAGTTTAATCTCAAACACATCCGGAATGCTAGACTAGAAAGAATTGTACTTTTGAAGAGATCTGTGTAGAGGTGACTTTGGAGGTGTATCAGACGGTGAAAAGATCAGTCAGAAATTTTATTTTAAACTATATATTTATATCAGTGGAAGATGTCATCGATTTGAATTTGTAAATGGCAAACTCATGATCTATAGCATTACCATTTATCAGGCAATTGAATCGTTCTCTCACCTTCTACCTCCTTCAAACTATTTTTAATCGGACTTTAAATACAAAATGCTGGAGTAACTCAGCGGGAAAGGCAGCATCTCTGGAGAGAAGGAATGGGTGATGTTTCGAGTTGAGACCCTTGTTCAGACTGAAGAAGGCTTTCGACCCAAAACGTCACCCATTCTTTCTCTGCAGAGATGGTGCCTGTCCCGCAGAGTTACTCCAGCATTTTGCGTCTATCTTCGTCGTAAACCAGTATCTGTAGTTAATTCCTACACATTTAATCGGACTTTGCTGGACTTTATCTTGCATTAAACGCTATACCCTTTATCCTGTATCTGTACATTGTGGACGGCTTGATTGTAAACATGTATAGTTTTTTCACTGACTGGAGAGCAAGTGACAAGGAGCTTTTCGCTGTACCTCAGTATATGTGACAATAATAAACTAATCTCAACGAAGGCCGAAAAATGTTGTCCCATTAAACGTGAAGAACATTTGAGATGAAATGAGGTTTTCCCTGGGGGAGAAGAATACATTTTGGTTGTATGAACCAAGGAAGTTCGTCACCTTTAATTCTCTTGTGATCAGGTATAACTAAGGGACAATGCAGAAATCTATCTATCTATATTACTAAAAGTCTGATCTTGACCACCTTTGGCCCACTGTGCTGCGATTTCCGAGAGAACGCCGCCACCTACGGCCGTCATTTTTGGCCACCTCGCTCAGAGCCCCTCTGCGCCATCCGGGTCCGGAGGATTTTTCCCATCGATGAAAAATCAGAGAGATATTCATGTTTTTTAAAAATTTGTCATTCTCTCTGCTGCCCCCGCTGGCGGCAGGGGGGAGGGACTATAAAACCCGGAATTGTAGTTCCTCACTCAGACTCTGCCAGACCCAGGAAGCGAGAGGGTCACGGCTCTCTAAGCTGCGAATCACACTGAACGCACGTCTACTCTACGGTGAGTCCCATCGATGTGGCTGTAAAGTGGCTGCAGCCCAATTGTTTGCCTCGCCTTGGCTTTTAAAATCATTGCAACAGTTGGCAAGAATCCAAGAATCCATTCGGCCCACAATGTCTATACTAGTCCTCTGGAAACCAGTACATTCGGCCCGCAACACCCATACTAGCGCAACAGACAGCCCCCCCCCCCCCCCCCCCCCCCCAACTGGTGTGCAATATTGGAATTGGTGGAGACGTGGAATATTGCATTGGTGACCAGCCCTCCCATGTGATGCTGGGACCCAACGGGTCCCACTTAGTCTAGTATACTTACAAAACTCTCATCTTGGCCTCTTCCGGTTTTAAAATTTGCATAAAAATGGGACTCAATAGCGCTACAATGTTTCGCCACCTTACTTGCCATTCTCCTGTGCTTAAAGTGCAACAAGTTTTGTTCCAATCGGTGGGGAGGAAATTCACTGTGATGGATGTTTGTGTAAATTGTGTTGTGTCTTGGTTCTTTTTCTTGTGTGTATGACTGCAGAAACCAAATTTCGTTGAACCTCAATGAGGTTCAAATGACACAAATAAATTGTATTGTATTGTATTGTATTGTAGTCTAGTATACTCTAAAATTGTATTTCCACTGTGTCTATCATGAGCTAAAGATGTTGTAAAACTCCTTCCAAAGAAGTACAGTCACTGTGGTGCTGTAGCCAATTTCCATGCACTGAGCTCCCATATAACAGCAGCATTATTAATGACAGGTAATCTGCTTTAGAGTAATTGAGCAATATTGGCCAAGGCACTCGGTAAGGTGGTGGTTACATTTATGGAATAGGAATTAACATTGGAACAAAGTACTAAAGGCAGCAGTGAATTAAACTCGTGTCATTGAATATATCTGGAATTAAAGGGAATACTCAGACCCGGTAACAATAACTATGACACTAATGAATGTCTTTAAAAACTTAACTGGTTCATTAATGTCCTTTAGGCAAGAGAATCTGGTGTTCCCACACAATCTGGACTACATGTGACTTCAGTCCCAATCTCCTCGAGCTTTCATTCCCCCACCCTACAATCAGTCACCCATCTATGTTCTCCAGATATGCTGCCTGACCTATTGTTACTCCAGCACCTTGGGTCTTTTTCAGGTAACATGGGGATGGATAACATCCACTCTAAAATTGAACCTCGCGACAATGTAAACTCCCTCCGTTTTTTCTGTAGTGGGATTTGAACCGACAACCTAACAAGCTCAAATGCAAGTGACACTGCAGGCATTCAATACACCAAGGAGCTACACTAGCAAACAAATGTAGCAGGTACAGCATAATAGCTCAGTGCAACAAATATTTACACAGTGAAGAACGCTGGATAATTTATAACAATTCATTTTGTCATTCTCAGTAGCAGAGATATTAATCATATTGCACTAAAGACCTGCAGTTATTTATAACACTCCAAGTATTTTTCCAATTGGAAATAAAAATCATTATTTGTGTAGTTTTTAATAATTACATGGTTTGTTTTTCTTATGGCATTCATCAGAGAAAATCCGCTATTATTGCATATTAATATACTTGTACGTCATCGAGTTATGTTTTCAGTAATGATTCAGTGTTAGAATGTGCAGCCCAAACTGAACACTACCTGATATACACGACATATACGCTTTAAATTAGTGACAAGCCTTTGTTAGTTGATTGCATAGAATTATATTTTATAGAAACAGGCTGCTCAGCCAGCTGGTGGGCTCCACATGTGTTTTCTCCACCCGAAATGTGTCATGAGGTGAGATTTATCAAACTGAGCCTAAATTCTCAAGAGCTCAGAAGAATCTCTTTGAAACGTACAATCTCATTGCAGGGTTTGACAAGGTCGATGCGGAGTTCCTGCTTCTCCAGGATGGAGAGTCCAGAACCAGGCATAGTCTCAAAAATAAATGGTTAGCCATTTGGGACAGATGAGAATAAAACGTGAAAATAGAGTCATACATCGTGGAAACAGGCCCTTCGACCCAACTTGCCTACACTGACCAACTAGTCCTATCTACACTAGTCCCACCTGCCTTCATTTGGCCCATATCCCTCTAAACCTGTCCTATCCATTCACCCGTCTGAAGGTTTTGTAAACGTTGCAATAGTACCTACCTCAACTACCTCCCCCATACACCCACCACCCTTAAAGCCCTGTCCAACTGTACGAGTTCATTCAAAGAGCCTGATTTGATCTCGGAGATTTACGGTAATGGCCGCTCGCAGGTACTCGGGGCTCTCATGGACATTTTTCAACATGTTGAAAAATCTTCACGAGTCTTCCCAAGTACCTGCCGTTAGCGTAACGAGCTGCTAAGAGACGTCCCCGAGCTCCGACGTACCCGCTACGTACATTCTACGTGCTTCCACGAGTTTGATTCTTTTTTTTAAACTCGGGAGAGCTCTTGGAATGAACTCGTACAGTGGGACAGGGCTTTTAGTGTGAAAAACTTACTCCCCAGGTTCTTATTAAATCTTTAATCTTTCCCCCCTCACCTTAAACCTATGACCTCTGGTTCACGATCCCCCTACTCTTGGCAAGAGACTGTGCATCTACTGCATCTATTCCTGTCATGATTTTGTACGCCTCTATCAGATCACCCCTCATCCTCCTGCACTCCAAGGAATAGAGTCCTAGGCTGCTCAACCTCCCCCCAAAGCTCGAATCCAGGCAACATTTAGATTTCTATAATTAGGACCTGGTAACGGGAGGTAAAACAACAAAGACTTGGTTGGTAGTCCCCTTTCTGCGGAGTTTAATGTTATAATAGAGCGATTGTTCCTATTTTCTCTTTCTTTCTTTTCTAGGATCTATTTTCTCACTTTACTTCCTTCTCTAACTTCTTTTCTAAGGGGCTTTCTTTTCCCAACACTCTTGCACTTCACGACTCTCGCGCACTTTCTTTACTTTCCTTACTTCTACCTTTTTCTTAAAGCTCAAAAAAAATGAAGCGGTACAAAAAATGTATTAAGATATATGTGTTGTGTAGTATTGTAATTTACCGTACTTCTAATAAAAATAAAATTAAAAAAAAAAAAAAAAAAAGATTTCTATAATTTGCAGTTTTCAGAACTAAGATGAAATGAACAGTGAGTCTTTGGCATTCTTGATCTCAGGGCCATGTATAGGCTCTGCCATTGAGTATGATCAGGGCAGAGATCATAAACAAAGATATATTAAGGGAATGAAGGGATGTGGAATAATGTGACACGGAGGTAGAAGATTGACCATGATATAAGGGGAAAGTGGAGCAGGCATGATGAACTGGATGACCTACTCTTGCTTATACTTTATATGTTCTTACTTTCAATCTTTTGCAGCAATAATGTCAAAGATCAAGATGTAGTCAGAAGTCTAAACAGTTTATTGTCATTGTCAACCTTCACTCCGGGATTTCTAAATCTAGACTGACACATGACGCAGGCCTGATGTTGATTCATTGTCAGTATTCCTATTCTTCAGATGAGTTCATAAATTGACGACCCACCAGCCCATTTCGATGGGAATCAATGATCCCACACACACGACCGGTGAAACATTCAGGTGATTTTCTGTTCTGCGCACTAATACTGTTCAAGAAATTGAACAATATTTCCTGGCAAAACAGAATGAAGTAATTCGGCCCATTTGAGTTTTGTTTAGATATACAGTGCGGAAACAGGCCCTTCAGCCCACTGACCAGTGATCCCCTCACATGAACACTACCCTACACACACACACAATTATTTTTAATATGTTTTATTATTTATTTATTATTTATTTTTATTATTTTTCTTGTGATTTGTTTTTAACGATACTGCCTGTAAGGGAAATTCATTTCGTTGTCTCAAATTGAGACAATGACAATAAATTTGAATACAATACAATACAAAGAATACAATACACACACACACTAGGGACAATTTTACATTCATACCAAGCCAATTAACCTACAAATTTGTACGTCTATGGAGTGTGGGAGGAGGAAACTGAATATCTTGGAGAAAACCCACGCAGGTCACGGGGAGAACGTACAAACTCCGTACGTACAAGTCAGGATTGAACTGGGGTCTCTGGCGCTGTAAGGCAGTAGCTCTACCACTGTGCCACCCGACCATGCCAGCTCTCAGAACATTCCATTTATCCTCGATGTTATTCTGTCTCGTATATGCCATTCGCCAGCAACCTCCCGCCACTGATTCTCCAATCACATACCTACACTAGGGGTAATTTACAGTGTACTATACACTTTTAGGATTTGGGTTTGTAAACTATGTCAGTTGGATTTGACTGTGGGCAACTTTTTTTTCTTCTATTATCCAGATAGTTTCATCTACAGTTCACCACATGACAATCCGCGCCCAACCCTATCAGACACTGATTACATTCCTTTCTTTGCACCAGTCTCTCTCTTTGTGGTATTGTTCATTTTCACGCCTTCTCACCACAGCCATTAACCCAATCCAATATAATATATTAGCTCTGTCTCCACAGATGCCGCCCAACTTGCCGAGCAATTACAGCACTTTCAGCTTCCATTTCATGTTCTACCTGAAGAAGGAGTTTCAAGAAGGGTCTCGACCTGAAACGTTACCTATGCCTTTTCTCCAGAGATGCTGTCTGATCCGCTGAGTTACTCCAGCTTTTTGTGTATATTTTCAGGTTAAGCCGGCATCTGCAGTCAGTCTAAAGAAGGGTCTCGACCCGAAACGTTACCCATTCCTTCTCTCCAGAGTTGCTGCCTGTCCCACTGAGTTACTCCAGCATTTTGTGTCTATCTGCAGTTCCTTCCTACCCATGTTCTACAACGGTAGTTTAGGTGGCTGCGCTAAGACCAGTGATTTAAACACTGACCATTAAGTCTATTTACCAGGTCTGCCAGTTTGCAAATTACAGTTTAATGTTATGTAGGCAGTTAAATCATTCATGCATTGTGCTTTGCTTTTGTTAATTAGCAGCATCTTTGCCATTGTAAATCTGTACTTTTATCTGCGTCTTTCTGTTGATGGCCATGAACTAATAAACATCTCCAAGTGTCCAAATTCATCGTGCTTAGACTTCAATGTAATGACAAATAATGAGCAGTCTCTCTGAGGATCAATGACCTCCGCAAACTAACACTAGCATACACACCCTAGGGACAATTTACAATTATACAATTATACCGAGCCAATTAGTATGGCTTCCATCCTGATTACGGGTGCTGTCTTGGGTGGAGTTTGTATGTTCTTCCTATGACCTGCTTTCTCCGGGTGCTCCGGTTTCCTCCCACACTCCAAAGACATACAGGTTTGTAGGATAATTGGCTTGGCTAATTGTAAATTGTCCCCAGTGTGTGTAGGATAGTGTTAGTGCGCGGGGATCGCTGGTTGGCACAGATTGGGGGACGAAGGGCCTGTTTCCGCGCTGTATCACCTAAAACTAAAAACCAAACTCGAGGCACTGACATGCCTTCTTTGTGATTATATCTGGGTGCTTGGTCCGGGACAGTTCATCCAATATCAGTTTGGGAGCAAATAATTTCAGGAGGTTTAAGAGGTAATCAGAGTGCATTGCCTAATCCCAAATATGGATATGGATGCCAAATGCAGATTTGTTTGTAACATTATAGCATTAACCAGGAAAAACTGTATGAGGCTGAGCAATCTGAGGGCATAGATGTGAAGTAGGGGGTTGTGTAGGAAGGAACTGCAGATGCTGGTATACACTGACGATGGACACAAAATGCTGAGTGAGACAGGCAGCATCTCTGGATGGAAGGAATGGGTGACGTTTTGGGTCGAGACCCTTCTTTCTGTATATTTTCCAGAGATTCTTGTTGACCCACGGAGCTACTCCAGCAGTCAGTTTCTTTATTTGTTTTTGTTTTTTTCATTTTTATTATTATTTTTTTTTAATTTTATATTTTTATTAGAAGCAGTGTGCAAAAGTATAAACCGCGGCATATGACATAATACATTTATTGTACAGCTTCAATTTTAATTTTTAGCTAAAGGTGAGAAAGAAGAAGAGAGAAAAAGCAAGAGAGAGAGAGAAAGTGGCTGTGCAAGAAAAGAACCCCTAGACCACCAAGTTGGTGTCGTCGAAGAGTGAGTAAGTAAAATAAATAAAAACGTAGAGAAATAAAAAAACAAAAACAGAAAGAAATACAAAAAGTGATGATATACCTGCTTCGTATCTCTCCCCACCCATCACTCAACCCGTAATTCGATTTAATTCCAAAATTGGGTTAGATATAGATATAGATATAGATATAGATATAGATAGATATGCCATTTATTGTCACTATACATGTACAATGAGATTAAAAGCAGCTCGTACTCAGTGCATACATATAATTTAGTACAAAACAAAAGGTGGACGGGTGGGAGGAGGGGGGGGGGATAGGTGCATAATTCTGCGGCGCTATATACATATCTATAAAGGCAAAATGATGAAGGATGAATAGGTAGTATTCTTAGGCAGATGTTTAAAAATATATTAAATATTAAAAAAAAAAAATTAAATATTAAAAATTACAGTTACAATACACATTACATTTCCAAATTTCAGTACGTGGATAGAATAGATGGAAGTCCGGGTGTTGGGCTGTGAAGTCAGTGCATGTGTGAATTAAGAGTAGTTATGACTTTCGGAAAACAACTATTCCTGAGTCTATTTGTCCTAGGTTGCACCATACTATCCTTGTAATGAATCAATGAATGGTGTCCATGTCTTCGAAAATTGCTCTGGTTTTTCTGCTAAGACAAGTCCCATATTTTCAAGATGTAACGTCTCAGACGTGTTTGTAATCCACATTTTAAGAGTAGGGGCAGATGTATTTTTCCAGAATTTAAGTATTCTTTTTTTCGCCGTTATCAGGCCATAATTAAGGAAACGTCTTTGAAATATTGATACCTCAGGGAGTTTTCGTTATTTGTAAAACAGCATTAGAAGTTCCGTGTTTCTAATAAATATAATCCTGTGAATGTTCAATATTTATGTTCTCGACCTAGGATTCTGTCTTCTTAATAATCTTATTGACATGTTGCATGTTAACAGCATTATTCATGCTGCAAGATTTACCTTCTCTTTGAATTATTTGACTTGCAATTCCTTTCTCTATTCATTCAAGATTTTGCAATTCTCCACACTGCTAATACTCTTGTCTATTTTTAGATGTCACGGTTCTTGTCACAGTTCAGAACGTCCTAAGGCATCATTGTTTTTTCTTTAATTCCTCTTTAACGGATGTAATCGAACGTATAATAAGTAATAAACAGCCTAACACCAACTCATTTAGATCCTCATTGACCACATCCAATCATCTCTCTGTGGTCACATCTTCCTCTCAACTAAATTACCTTCCTTTGCACTTTATATTTCTTCAATGTTTAAAAAATATTTTCTGAGAATCTACCTTCCCTTTAAACAACGCCTTCAACACCAGGCAGCGAGAGCACACGCTATGATCCTGGGATAAATTCAGATAAACTTTCCAATTTCTAATTCAAGGGAAACTAAGATAACATTGCATGAAACTTGCCAGTAAGATTGCTGCTATTCAGCTTATTTTTCTATTCCGTAGTGGCACAGTGGTGCAGCCGTAGAGCTGCTGCCTGACAGCGCCAGAGTGCCCGGGTTCGATCCTGACGACGGGTGCTGTCTGTACGGAGTTTGTTCGTTCTGCCTGTGATGGTGTGGGTTTTCTCTGGGTGCACCGGTTTCCTCCCACACTCCAAAGACATACGGGTTTGTAGGTTAATTGGCTTTGGTAAAAATTGTAAATTGTCTCTAGTGTTTGTGTTGGATAGTGCTAGTGTATGGGATGCTTGCAGGTCAGCGCATACCCGGTGGGCCGAAGGGCCTGTTCCTGTGCTGTTTCTCTAAAGTCTAAAGCTCATTTAAACATTTCACTTTTTATCACTCCAATGTTTTCTTAGCAAAGGCATTCACAAATTTGTGCTTTATCCTTGTGAGCAAATGTACAATATTCTTCAGAGATGCAAGGAACTGCAGACGCTAGCATCATGGGTAAAACACAGTGTTGGAGTAACTTGTCGAGTCAGGTAGCATCTGATTAAGGGTCCCAACCCAAAACATCACTGATCCATTCCTTCCACAGATACTGCCTGACCCACTGAGTTACTCCAGCACTTTGTGTTTTATACAAAATCCTTCTTCCAAAGTTCCAAATTCCTCCTTAGGCTTGCTGTACCTTACGCAGAAGTGGTCTCTTATTAGATGTCAACTCATGTCCATCAATTGGTATTCTTATTTGCCTTCTTCTTTCATAACTTTCTGACCTATCTGTACATTGCACATTGCTGCCTTTCGGGATTTTTTCTTTATATTTAGTTTACTTTGGCTTAGAGATGCAGCAGGGAAACTGACATTTTGGTCCATAGCAATAATTGATTAACTGTATATGCCAGTTCTACTGTATGTAATCCCACTTTCTCATTCATTCCTACACATTGGGGGCAATTTTAAAGGGGCCAATTAGCCTAGTAAACAACATACCTTTGGAACACATACCTTCGATCAGGTTATCATCACTGTAAATGTCCTTTTTCAAAAAACATTAAAAAAAAAACCCCATGAGATTTATTTTCTGCCTTATTATGAATATAACAGGAAAGCAAGAAATGGCAGCCCAGTTCCGATCTGGTGATAGCCCAGTCTGTTGTTGTTACCTGCAATGGACTTGACTTCACCTGGCTTTCCATATCCACGTCCTTCATTTCCAGGTGAAGTCGTCCAAAAATCCCAGAAAGTGTGAGGAAGAGAGAGAGAGGAAAATAAAGCATCTATGAACCATTGCGCTTGGATGTTAATACAGGAATATTTGAAGCTTTTGTTTTGCTTTATCAAAACGAGCCTCATTCAAGATAGATCCATGAGAGCAGCTTAGATGAGGGACTTGGGCTTTGCTTTGTCTCTCAGCAGCTTCCTCCTGCAAATTGCCAAGAGATTGGTGACTGCATCTGTTGCCCTTGCAAACCAGTAGTTACCATGGAGACCTGGACCTTAACTAAACTTATTTCTCTTCTCTAATGATTATACATTGACAGTTTTTTTTATTAGTTATTATAATAAACAGTAATAATGCTCAGATTTATACATTGCAACAACGTTTTTCAAAGTGGATGGATTGCATTCCGCACCAGCGATTTTCCGAGAATAGCAATGTGATGAATGACTAGATAATGCAGGACAAATGAATCGCAATGGGAAACATGCACTGGAAATGAGATGTGCAATTAACCTGCGTTAGTTTGGTTTGGGCAGGTCACCAACAAATTTGGTGCTCGTCATTATTGTGCTCATAGAGTTAGCACCAGCTGTACGACCAGATTAATACGGATTTGTGTATGCAAGTTGGCTTGTGGACAAGAACACCTCAAACTAACTTGGGCTGAAACCATGTCTGTTCTTCTGTTGGCTCTAACCTGAAAATCGTTCTGAGGGTTAAGAACTTTGCAGAGAACAATGCCAGTGCAGGGCAACCTGATCAACTGGCACCTGGGTGGACGAGAAAGATCATCTATGTCCAGCACATCTGGAATCACCAAGGTCAATGTTGAATTGACAATAGGAATGTTTGGCATCAATGGCCAGGGCACTGTCTATAAGAGTTGGGACATCATTGTTACAAATGGTTTGGCTATGCTTGGGGGTATTGTGTGCAGTTCTGGTCAACATAATTTAGGAGGGGCATGATTAAGCTAGAAAGAGTGCAAAGATGATTCACAAGGATGTTATCTGGATTGGTGGGGTTGACTTATCGGAGAGATTGTTCAGTGTTTGCTGGAGCAAAGGAGGCTGAGAGGTTTTGTGGTATCAATATATAGAATAATGAGTGGCATCGATACCAGTGTATGTTTCACATGGTAGGAGAGCCTAAAAATGAAAGGCAGAGGTTATTGGCGAGAGGGAGGAGGTTTAAAGGAGTTCTGAGGGGTACATTTCCACACAGAGGGTGGTTGATATTTGGAATGAGCATCAGTGGTGCTGGTGAATGCAGGAACAGTAATGACATTGAAGAGACACTTTGACAAGTGCTTGTATGAGCAGAGCTTTGAGGAATATGGTCTGAATGACAATAAAGGAATCTAATTCTAATTCTAATTCTAATTTAATGCAGGCAAGTGGGATTAATATACCTATATATAAAATCCAACTTGCCTGCTTTAATTTCATATTCCTCAAAGCTCTGCTTATATTTATACATACTTATATTTATAGACACACGCACACACACACACACACACACACACACACACACACACACACACACACACACTCACCCTCACTCTACATGATCATGTGTCCCAGGAAACCGCGCTGTGATTCACCCGCATAACAACCGTGCCATCGCCAACTAGAACGACGACCAAAGACTGAAACGCGCCCCCCTAGGTCCGACTCGCCCCACAGGTCACCCAGGGGACTGCGGGTGATGCCGGGCGATGAGGCCTGTCTGGGCCGAAGGAGCCTCAGCGGTGACGGCGATTGGAGCCTTGGCGACGGCGGGAGCCTCGACGGCAACGTGGGCCTCAGCAGCAACGTGGGCCTCGGTGGCGATGGGGCTTCGCGGTCCATGTGCATGAGGGGTGAGGGGAAGACAATGGGGGGAACGCTGTGAGGGAGGGTGAGAGAACAAAGGGGGACCCTGTGTGGGGGAGGGGAAGCTCTCTAGTTTAGAATTCTCGGCCCAGGGGATAAGTCTGTGTGTTTTCGGCAGCCAGCCAACAGTCGCTTGTCTTTTTTCTTTTGTTTTCACTTTTAATTTCAAGTTTTTGTGTACCTTGGGTGTTGTGACTGTCGGCAGACCAATTTCCCTCCGGGGATGAATAAAGTTTTATCATATTGTATCGTATGACAAGCACGCTACCAAAGCACTATTGTCAAAGTCAAGATACCTGCTAATTCTCCATCAGCAGACCCGAGTGCCTGCATTACAAGTACTTTGCCTGCCCTACTGTTTACTGCTGCCCTAGTATCCTGTAGAGGCACTATTTTGAGGCTCTGCCCTGTGGTTCTAGACTCTCCCACAAGTGGAGACATCCTTTCTTTCAAGCATGGGGTGGTTTCTGCTTTTGCTGAAAGTGCAGCTGATCTAACGTTGTACCAAGACATAACACACTCGGTAACATGCTCGGTTACTCTCTTTTGGAGATGCTGGTGGCACGTCACAACCACATAAATGAGCAGATTGGCAGGTTGGCCTCTGTCAGTTATGCTTGCACAAATAATGGTATTGCAGACTGTAGCAGATGTCTTGAATCGAGAATTTTAGATTTTTGAGATACAGCAAGGATAGCGGATGCCACCTTACATGGTTCACCATGCAGAGATGTCACACATGGCCTCATGTTGTGACCCATGTTGTCCATGAATTCCCAGCATGAAGCAGTGGTCTTATGAGGAAAGGCTGAGCAGATTGGGCGGATACTGTACTCTGGATTTTAGAGAAGTGCAAGACGAAGTTGAAACATATAAGATTTCTGCGAGAGCTTGACTGAGAGAATGTTTCCTCTGATGGGCGATCTACAACATGGGAATAACATTTCAGAATGAGGAAGATAAAAATGCTGGAGAATCTCAGCGGGTGAGGCAGCATCTATGGAGCGAAGGAAATAGGCAACGTTTCGGGTCGAGACCCTTCTTCAGACTGATGTGAGGGGCGGGAAGAAGAAAGGAAGAGGAGGAGACAGTGGGCTGAGGGAGAGCTGGGAAGGGGAGGGAGAAAGCCAGGACTACCTGAAATTGGAGAAGTCAATGTTCATACCACTGGGGTGTAAACTACCCAAGCGAAATATGAGGTGATGCTCCTCCAATTTATGGTGGGCCTCACTCTGGCCATGGAGGAGGCCCAGGGCAGAAAGGTCGGATTTGGAATGGGAGGGGGAGTTGAAGTGCTGAGCCACCGGGAGATCAGGTTGGTTATTGCGGACCGAGCGGAGGTGTTCGGCGAAACGATTGCCAAGCCTGCACTTGGTCTCACCGATGTAGAGCAGCTGACACCTAGAGCAGCGGATGCAATAGATGAGGTTGGAGGAGGTGCAGGTGAACCTCTGCCGCACCTGCATCTGGAAAGACTGCTTGGGTCCTTGAATGAAGTCAAGGGGGGAGGTAAAGTGACAAGTGTAGCATTTCCTGCGGTTGCAAGGTTAAGTGCCAGGAGATGGAGTGGTTTGGGTGGGAAGGGACGAATTGACCAGGGAGTTACGGAGGGAGCGGAAAGCAGACAGGGGAGGAGATGGGAAGATGTGGCCAGTGGTGGGATCCCATTGGCAGTGGCGAAAATGTCAGAAGATTATTTGTTGTTACAGAATGAGGACATTGTTCACTTGAAATGAGGAGGAATCTCGGCTCTTGGTTTCCTGAATCTATGGAGGTTGAATCATTCGGATATCCCCAAGGCAGACTTTTGATCTCTCCTGCTGAGTCTACTCTGCGTCTCCAGTGCATTCATACTCTTCCTATAGAGTGCTAACCAGAACCTACCGAATAGTGAAAGGCCTGAATACAGTGGATGTGGAGAGGATGTTTCTACTAGTGTGAGAATCTTGGGCCAGAGGTCGTAGCCTCAGAATTAAAGGACCTTCCTTTCGGAAGGAGATGAGGAGGAATTTCTTTAGTCAGAGGGTGGTGAATCTGTGGAATTCACAGCAGGCCGTGGAGGCCAAGTCAATGGATATTTTTACGGCAGAGATGGATAGATTCTTGATTTGTACGGGTGTCAGGGGTTATGGGGAGAAGGCAGGAGACGTCGCCTGTCCATGTTTTTCAGAGACGCTGTCTGACCCGCTGAGTTCCTCCAGTACTTTGTGTTTTTATCAGTAAACCAGCATCTGCATTTCCTAATATCTAGTCATCTACGCTGAGAAGTTTAACAGAATATTCAATAATTTGGGCCAGTGAACTGAGTTCCTTTTGCAGGGTCCGGCAAGCAGCAGGCACAAGGTAAAGTCACGGTGAAACAGCAGAGGGATAAGGAATTGTTTGATGCAGGCTGCACAGTCGATTCCCAATAAAATGCTCGTTGATTTGCTACAATGGAACACCTTGGCTGTTGAGGATGTCATGCTCGCAGCCTGTGCAGTCAGGGCTGAGGAATGGGTGTAATGTGTTTGATTTGTGTTGCTGCAGAACTCACTTGAACGCACACAGGTCAAGGGGAAAATTCAGCTGCTTCTGTTCTCGGGAGTTTCATCTGCGATTATTTTTCATTTTTTAAGGGATGGAATTCATTAGGGAGAACTAAGAATTAAACAGTCCATGGATTGATCGATTGATGGCAGAGTCAGTAAACATTCCCGCTGAGATGTTCACATGCAAAATGTGAGTGAGTATTTGAGAATACCACTGCCATTTCCAAACTAAAAATGTGTGTTTTTATTTGATTCAGTAAAACTACATTCGAGGCACCATATACATCTTACTTCAGGCTGACAGCAATAACGGAACCCTGATCCCAATATCATTGAGATTTCAACTAAATGTTAAGCTAGTTGGAGCAGGAGATGAACAGTCTCTCCATATCCTCTTCTCCATTGATTGTCACCACTGATCCGCCAACTCATTTACTTTGCGGGTCAGGGAGCATCTCTGGAGAACACGGACAGATAACATTTTGGGTCAGGACTCGAGGGTCCTGTTCCGTAACATCACCGATCCATGTTGTTCAGAGATGCTGCTTGACCCACTGAGTTACTCCAACACTTTGTAAACCAGCATCTGCAGTTCCTCTTTAATTTTCATGTCTGATCCCCAATCCTACTCAGTTTAGTTTATCTTAGAGATACAGCGTGGAAACAGGCCCTTCGGCCCACCGGGTCCGTGCCATCCAATGATCCCCGCACATTAACACTATCCTACACACACTAGGGCCAATTTACATTTACACCAAGCCAATCAACCTACAAACCTGTACGTCTTTGGAGTGTGGGAGGAAACCGAAGATCTCGGAGAAAACCCATGCAGGTCATGGGGAGAACGTACAAACTCTGTACAGACAGCACCCGTAGTCGGGATCGAACACGGGTCTCTGGCGCTGCAAGCACTGTAAGGCAGCAACTCAGCTGCTGAGCCACTGTGACTGCCCAACTCTTATATGTTAATAGATTATAGGACATAATTAGGCCATTCTGCCCAACAGGTCTACTCCATCATTCAATCATGGCTGATCTATCTTTCCTTCTCAACCCCATCCTCCTGCTTTCTCCCCGTAATCCCTGACACTTGCTCTTTTAATTTTATAAGCACTGCTACCTTTACATTCCAAAAGGATCACAGGATAAGCACGGAACGTCATTTGATCCCAGGTTATCTATTGATTATTTTTTTCATGGGGACATGGCTGACAAGAACTACATTCATTATCCATCATTAATTGTCCCTGAGACAGTGGTGATAGGCCACCAACTTTTCTTGCTGCAGCCCCTCTGGTGAAATTACTTCCACAGTGCTGTAGGGAAGGAATTTCCAGCATTCAGTCTTGATAATGATGAAGAACCAACAATATATTTCCATGTAGCTACAGGAGACTGAAATCTTGAGCTATAAAACAAACTGCTGGAGGAATTCAGTGGGTCAGGTAGCATCTGTGGAGAGGGATATGGACAGATCACCTTTTGAGACGAGACGCTTCTTCACCACTTTTAATGGTGTTCCTCAAACATTATTGGAAATGAATTTTACCATCAGTCCCTATAACTTTCCTTCCATTTCATCTATATTTTGTGTCTTTTCTTTTAAATCTTTTCCACAGTTCTTGAACTGTTCCATCGGTCTGAGCAAAGCCTCCGGAGTAAATTGCCGTCTATCCATTTCCATCCAGATACTCTCTGGCCTACTGAATACATTCGCAAGTTCAATTTAGTTAGCAACTTGGAGGAGGAGGTTCTCCTGTGTGTCGTAGAGGTTGGGGTTTTGGGAGGTGCTGTTGCAGTAACCTATGCAAGGAAATGGACTGAATTTAGCAAGTGGCTTACAAAGCTCTGTGCACCATTGATGAAGGGGGTGAACATGTAGGGCAGTGGAAGATGTGAAGGTTAAGCAGCATGTGTTGTCCCAGATAGTGCTGAGTTACATGAGAGTTGCTGGAGCTGTAGTCATCCAGGCAAATGAACAATATTCCACCGTGTCCCTCTTTGCAGATGGTGGAAAGGCTTTGGCAAATCCAGTTGGGTTTCCGATCAGTGGCAACCCTCAGGATTTCCTGTGTTGCATCTTCGAAAAAGCTCTACCATTCATCCCAGTTCTTTCTTATTTCTCAATAACTCAATTTGTTTATAGTTCAAGAAGGAACTGCAGATGCTGGAAGATCAAAGGTACACAAAATTGCTGGAGAAACTCAGTGGGTGCAGCAGCATCTATGGAACGAAGGAAATAGGCGACGTTTCGAGACGAAACGTCGCCTATTTCCTTCGCTCCATAGATGCTGCTGCACCCGCTGAGTTTCTCCAGCAATTTTGTGTACCTTTGTTTATAGTTCAGTTCTCTTTCAGAACCTGCTGTTGATTTTTTTAGACTGTATTTTGCAGATCAAAACAACTTTTATTATACCAAAACAAATGCATTGTAGTATAAAACCCAATGGTTCATTTCAACATAGAGGCCACTCAGCCTTCTGACTTGCTGCAAGCTCCTTGAAGAGCAATCTTCTAATCCAATTCACCTGCTCTTCTCCTCTGGCCCTACAAGTTATTGTCCCCAATTCCCCCTTTAAATGAAAACTTCTGCTGATGATCTCCTCACATTATAGGCAATGGTCTTATCATCAGGCCCTGCAATTATCCTCTCATTTCTACTTTATTGTTTGCCCTTTGTTCTAAATCCATGCCCCCAGTTCATCATTGCCTACAGCTTCTCCCTATTAAACTTACACACCTCAATCAAAAACCATCCAATCACACTTTCAATTAGCTTAAATCTGCACTCACTTGATACTTGACTGTCAGAGGGAATGGGTTGTTCCTATGTTGCTAAGGCCATTACAAAGCTTTGAACATATCTATAAAGTTTCCCCTTATTCATTTCTATTTTAATGTGAACAAACCCAAAGTGTTAATTCCACATTACTAACATCCAACAGAACAGATATCATTCTGGTAAGTTTTTTTTAAGATATTATAATCCTTCTAAAGGAGTGCCTGGATTTAGACTGATTAGATTTAGACTGTTCCAAGTGGGTTTTCACTGGTTACCAATTTTTTTTTTAAAAAAGCAGAATTTTATACTTTATATATATTATGCTTTTGTATTATATTTTATGTCACTGCTTATGCAGCGTTTATTCTTGAAGGAGTCTTTACAATTTCCCATCGCCTTCATGGAATGTGCATTTTCTTCCAGCAGTCTCTGCACTGACACCATCTCAAAATTTTTGATTTATATTCTGTTTTCCCCATACTCTCTTTCAAAGTATATTACTTCAAACTTCTCTGCATTAAATTTCATCTGCCATGAGTCTTTCTGTCTCTCTTTTTTATTTCACCTATATCTTGCATCTTCCTAATCCCAATCCCTGGGGGAAAACTTGCTGTATAGTTTGAGAAAATATCTATTTTGCCACTACTTTCTGTTCCTTCGTTAACTTCTAATGCATTTTGCTGCTGCTCCTTTAACCTGATATAAGCTTCAATTTCGCTCATAAATTCTATGTGGTGTTTTACCAAATAACATTTTAAAACATCTCGCTGTAACATCAGTTGATATTATTGCTTTCATTACATTTTGTTTTGCTTTGAACGATCGACATTTCTTCTCCGTTTATTAACCTTACCTAGACAAGGGACATTTCACTATGTCTTAGACTATTGTCCCCGAAGGATTCCCATGACCAATATTTTGCTGCATGGTCTGCAATGAATCCAAACCATTGCCAATTCCCCCACCATCCAAATCCTTGGGATTGCTGTTAATGAGAAACTTGAGTGTACTGGTTATTGTGGTGTTATGGGGAGAAGGCAGGGATATGGTGTTGGGAGGCAGCGATAGATCAGCCATGGTTGACTGGCGGAGTAGACTTGATGGGTCGAATGGCCGTATTCTGCTCCTATCACTTATGGCCTTATAGAAGAGGTCAGAAGGGCCTGTTTCCATGCTGTATTTCTAAACTAAATCGTGAGAAGCTATGAGCGCTCCAGGAGCAGACAGCCATATTTTGACGAAACATTTTACCACCTTCTGGATAACAGATGGAGTGCAAATGGTTCAGATAGTGATTGTGCTATCCTCCTTTATACCTTCTCTTAACTACTTTTTCTTCCATTACTAAACCCATTGCCATCTGCTATCGATTTCACCATCTTTTCATTATTTCATCTTTCCTTCTTTCCCGTCCTCCCTTCCCCTTCGTCCGTTACTCATGAAGATATGAGCTAGGAATAGGACCAGGACACTCGATCCTTGAGCTTGCTCTGCCCTTCAGTAAGATTGTGTAGTCAAACAGTGTTGAAACAGGCCTGTGCACCCTTTCCAGCTTAACATCTTTCCTATATTAAGGTGGCCAAAACTGACTCAATACTCTTAATGTGGCCTAGTTTTAGATGTAGTCATTTTACTCCAGCAAGACTTTGATTACAGAAAACAATGCAGCCACTGATAGCCAAACATATCTATTAGAACAGCCTATTTAGCCCACTGTGTCCTTGCTCAACAGAAGGCCAGTTTAAACTAATCTCCTCTGCACATAAATCCATATCATTCTATGCATATCCATGTGCCCGTCTAAAAGCCTTAAACATAGAAAATAGGTGCAGGAGCCTTTCAACTTCCATACACAATATTTTGACTGATGAAGGCCAATGTTTTGAAAGCCTTCTTCTTCTTTCGTGTGGTGACACGTCGAGTTGATTGCATTAGTCGAAACAGGGCGGACCACATGAAGGTTGCAGAAAGCCTTTTTGACCACCCTACATACCTGTGATGCCACTTTCAATGTACTATACCTGCACTCCTTGATTCCTGTGATCTACAACATTCTCAAGTCCTGCCATTCATTCTGTAGGTCCTGCCTTGGTCAGTCTACCCAAATTGCAACAGCTTCCCTTTCTCTGTATTAAACTCCAACCGTTCCTGAGCCCAACCGATCAAGATCCTGCTGCAATTTTTATGGCTGATCGGGTTGTGAACTTAAGTCGGCTTTCCTGGTTACCCGGGGCAACCTATCCTATTCTGCAGAGGTATCTGCGCACCACTATACTAAAACTATTCATCGATTCCATGTCCCTTTGAAGAAGAGTATCAAAGACTCGTATCCATCTGAGGAAATATTTTGCCACAACTGCCCTGTATGAAAGACCACTGATTTTTATAGTGTTTTCTTCTTTTAGATTCACCCACAGGAAGAACCATTATCTCCTTGGTCACTCAATTAGTACATTTATTGTTTTTAAAGCTGGATGACTAACCTTTTCCAGTTCTGAATTCAATAATCAATAAATCTGATTTTTTTCCTTTGAATTCCCACTATCACTGTTGCCTGACGTGTAATGTATTTATAGTATGTGCTGTTATAAATGGGACTTTTCCACAAAGATAGAATTAATTTTGGAAGGTTTAAATTGTTTAGCAGTCAGGGTAGACCATTGGAAACTTTTACCCAGCGTGGGAATGCCAAAGACCAGAGGGCATAGTTTTAAAGTTGGAGGGACAAAATTGAATGGGGATGTTTAGTTTAGAGATGCAGCATGGCAACAACTCTTCTGTCCACTGAGTGCACGCTGATCATTGAACACCCATTGAAATTAGTTCAGTGTTACCCCACTTACTCATCTACTCCCTACACATTAGGGGCAATTTTTACAGGAGCCAATTAATCTCCAAACACAGGTTTTTGTGGGAGGAAACCAATGCACCTGGAAATTTGCTGGATCACAGGGAGAACATGCAAACTCCATACAGACAGCATTTGAGATCACGATATAACAATTACAGCATGGAAACAGGCCATCTCGGCCCTACAAGTCCCTGCCGAACACTTATTTTCCCCTAGTCCCATGTTGTGAGGGGCAAGTTCTTTTTTTTTTTTACAGAGTTGTGGGTCCCTGGAATTTGCTGCCTTGGTGATGGTGGAGACATATATGGGAGTAACATTTTTCAAGAGAGAGTTAGATACAGCTCTTGGGGCGAACGGAATCAAGGGATATGGGGAGAAAGCAGGGGAGAAAATCATGGCTATTTTGGATGATCAGCCATGATCATATTGATGGGCCAAATGGCCTGCTCCTTTGCACCTATTTTCTATGTTTAAGGCTTTTAGACGGGCACATGGATATGCATAGAATGATATGGATTTATGTGCAGAGGAGATTAGTTTAAACTGGCCTTCTGTTGAGCAAGGACACAGTGGGCTAAATAGGCTGTTCTAATAGATATGTTTGGCTATCAGTGGCTGCATTGTTTTCTGTAATCAAAGTCTTGCTGGAGTAAAATGACTACATCTAAAACTAGGACAACTCAGGGACTGAAAATAAAATGTAAAAGTCAGAGTTCACTTCATGTATTCCTCTGCTGTGCATCTTACTAATATGTGGCAGTGCGATGAGATGATGACTTGATGGGAACTAAAGCCCAACTGTTTTCATTCAGCTGCTGAGTGAACATTTCTGCAGCACCTCTTTGCAGTAATGAAACACTCTGAAGTGCAGTGACTTTTGTTTCATGCCTGCTGCATATTGCCAACAATCTTTTATTTCAGATTGTTAGTAACGGCTGCGTTCTGCCTCTCGCCCCTCTGGGAACGTTTTCCTTTGTTTTCAATTTTCTCCCTGGTTGACCTCGTTCACCCACCAAATGGAAAGTTTAGTTGAATGAGACGCAGTGTGGAAGCTGGCCATTCGGCCCACCTAGTCTGTGCCGACCAGCATTCATCAGTGCACGAGTTCTATCTTGTACTCTAGGGGCGATTTTAGCAAGCCCCAAACCGGCATGTCTTTGGAATGTGGGGGGCAACAGGAGCACCTGGAGGAAACCCACACTGTCACAGAGATCGTGTATCGACACAGTACAGACAGTGCCCATGGTCGGGATCGAACCTGAGTCTCTGGCGCTGTTAGGCAGAAACTCTATCGCTGCACCTCTGCAGCCCCAAAGCTTAAAGGTGTTGTGTAACCGCAGACTCCACAGCAACATGGACCTTCAGTCTCCTCCGTAACACAAACCTTCCCATCAATGCCCCTCACCCCCCCTCCTCACAATGGCTATTCACTTCTCCAGTTCTGATGAAGAGCCATTGACCGTAAGCATTAATGCCCCTGTCCCACTTAGGAAACCTGAACGGAAACCTCTGGAGACTTTGCGCCCCACCCAAGGTTTCCGTGCAGTTCCCGGAGGGTTTTGTCAGTCTCCCTACCTGCTTCCACCACCTGCAACTACCTGCAACCTCCGGGAACCACCTGCAACCTCCGGGAACCCCACAGAAACCTTGGGTGGGGCACAAAGTCTCCAGAGGTTTCCGTTCAGGTTTCCTAAGTGGGACAGAGGCTTAACACATCTCACTGCTGATGCTGCCTGATCCTGTTTTTTATTTTTCATACTACTTTGATGACTGAGAATAAGGCCACTCAGCCCATCAAGTTAATGCCACCGCTCAAAGCAATCCTATCCATTCTATTCTCATTTTTCAATTCCCAGTGACCTCCTCATTCTCAACCATAACAATGCCCTTGATTCTTCTTCTCCCCACCGACACTCAGTGCAATTTACAGCAAGCGGTTAAAACTAACCAATTCGCGCGTCTTTGGGATGAAATAGAGCACCTTGGGGGAAACCCATGTGGTCTCAGGGAGAACATGCAAAGTCTACACATACACAGTACCAGACGGAACCAGGCTCGGATTGAAGCTGGACTAGAGACACCATGTGGCAGCAGCACTGCTTGCCTGGCCACTGTACTAATCAAAGATTGCAGACTTCCACTCCCTGCATTTTCCATCCTGGTTTTGCATGTGGCAATCCAGATTCCAGAGTTCAATTGGAGTAATGTTTCAACTCTAAAACTACTGAATCATGCTACGGAACTGAACTGGTATTGATAATGAATTCATTCCTCTACTTTGACAAAGGTTTTAATCTGTTAAAATGACTAACAATTGGACATGGTATTTACATTTAAACTTGAGTTCAGCTTCAGCCCAACATTCAATGCCATTGACTAAAGTTGATGCACAAAGTTGAACAAGATGGCGGCCAATGCTGCCTTTGTGTGACCTACTATCTTACACTAGGTACACAAAATTGCTGGAGAAACTCAGCGGGTGCAGCAGCATCTATGGAGTGAAGGAAATAGGCAACGTTTCGGGCCGAAACCCTCGGGTTTCGGCCCGAAACGTTGCCTATTTCCTATGGAATCGAAATTCTAGGGAATGAAAATCGAAGGTAGACAAAAGTGCTGGAGAAACTCAGTGGGTGCAGCAGCATCTATGGAGTGATGGAAATAGGCAACGTTTCGGGCCGAAACCCTTGGGTTGCCTATTTCCTTCGCTCCATAGATGCTGCTGCACCCGCTGAGTTTCTCCAGCATTTTTGTCTACCTTCGATTTTCCAGCAACTGCAGTTCCTTCTTAAATACTACCTTACACTGTTGAGCGTGGTATGATTATGCCGACTGTATAGTTAGTTCGTCACTAAACTGTGCAAAAAAATAATTTCACTATACCTCGGTAAATGTGACAATAATGTACCATTGATTGAGGATTCTTCCTATTTTCAATGGCAATTAGTGGTGATGTTACTAACTCAAACCAGGCTAAGATGGTGCTGAAGCATGGCGACTCTTGGGCACTGGTCCCGGGATCATCCAATACAATCATATTACGTTTGTTTAAATCTCTATTTCATTTGGAAATCTATGAGGATTTCTAGCTGAACTGTTCTGGTACTTTTTTTTCTTTGCTCCACCTCTTGTATTAGTGTTGTCATGCCTGTATTTCATGTGTAGATTGGTTTTATTTCATTTGATAGCGCACACACACACAAAAGCTTTCCATGGTACCTTGGTACGGGTGACAATATACCAGGACTGATACAAGATCAAACATGAACTATTTTAAATATCCAGGAACATGCACATGTATCAGAACTGAACGAGGAGGAGGAGGGCACAAATGCAGGCTCAGACACAGGGCAGATCAGTCTTCAGAGTTTAATCGGTCCAAGTCGGTACACAGGTAAGCAAAAACGGAGGCAACAGTACAATCTAGGAGCAGGCAATGGTCGAGTCACAAGGTCACAAGATTTCTAGAGCTGGAACGAGGTGATACCAAGTAGCATACACAGCGAACTGGCAATGAGAACTAAAACACAAAGGGCTTAAATACAGGCTAGATCAAACGTGGGGCCAACAATTACATGAGGGTAAACGACCTGACAGGAAATGGGACCTGAAACAAGAGGAGATGTGAGACACCAAAATAAAACAAGAATGCAAACTCTAATACTAAAAACCAATAAGAAACAGATACTAGATCAAACGCGAGACCTGACACATGATTCATTGAGACAAGAGCTGATTTTTGAAAACAATTACTAGGTATTTGCCTGTGCCACATATTTACTCCAAACACATTTTGTTTGGTCCTCAATTCATTTGGTTGAAAGCTCAGATTTGATTTCCTTTTTATAACTAGAGGTTTTTACCTTTTATTAAACATTGATTTTAAATCCAAAGGACTCCTGTGTGTGTGATTATGGTTACTAACCATATCACATTGGACAATATTGGTGGCCTGACTCTTGCAATGATATACAATATTTATTGAGGAGAGGCTGTGATTTCTCTGCTAAACTTTCTTGTTAATGAACAAGGACATCTTCTCGATGTGTTCAGTTTGTTAATTTGAGATGCCAGTGAATGTGATCTCTCTAAAACTGCTCTGAAATCATTACTACTTAGGAGCCAGAATTTATGGTTAAATAATAAATTGTTAAGCTTGTTATGATATTTAATACGGTTCTCGGTATAATATACAATTAGGCTTGCTTCTTGAGAGGTATACAGCATGCTAAACTTTATGTTCAGATTCAGATTCAGATTCAGATTCAATTTTAATTGTCGTTGTCAGTGTACAGTACAGACAACGAAATGCGAAATGCATTTAGCATCTAAGATCTTTGATCTTAGTTCAAACTCCAGTCTGTTGTTTTGGAACGAACGTGATTATTAATCATGAATTGTGCATGTGCTGACCTTGGTGCAATTAGTTATTGGTTCATTAATTGTTTTTCCACAGAGCAGGGGCCATTATTGACAGCCTCTGTTGTAATGCCGGTGATGTCCATGAGTAAGGCTGGGGCTTCTACTGCTAATCATTTCTGGAATTCTTGCCGACTCGGGTGATTCTTGTGCCATCTCGCACTGCCAGAGCCCCTGGCAGAATCAGTGTGTGTGCTCATGTCTTGCTGTTGTATGTTCATTGGAAGCGCTGGTGAGTGGAAGCCATTAAAGGCCCTTTTCAAGCTATCACTTCACTCTTGGATGCTTTTTACTGTGCTGGAGCTGATGGTTCATCTTCCCACTAATTCTGTTAGCTCAGGAGTTCCCCATTCTGCCTTTGCACGCTCTGCTCCTTCTCTGTATCAATGACCGCCACTCACCATTGCCTCCATATCGTTCCTGGTGACTTCCCCGCATGGATGCTTACAAATACCAGCCTCCTTGTTCTGCATCAGCTGAAGCCGTTCGTCTCGGTTCCAACACCTCGCTTGCTCCGCACTTCCCCACGTCGCAATGTTTATTTCCACGGTCGCGAATGAAAACTGTGGACTCCACACTCCAGCAAAACTTAGTGACTCGATCAATTTTGTACGCTTGAATTCATATTTCAACTTCGTGCCACAACTTGAAGATACAAACTGTTTCAAGCAGAAAGTGAGGGCCAATAAAATGAAATGATTAGTGACACATGATGTGTTGTAATCTCAAGTGGTCTTGGCATGTAAATGTACGTTTAACGAGGCAAGGTAAACTTTAACTAAACATTAGTGTTGCTTCCTCAGTAAAAGGTGTCGTTGTGGTTAAGTTTGAACATTCTGCAGAGGGGAATAAAGGATACAGTTTTAGAGATACAGCGCGGAAACGAGCACTTCGGCCCACCGAGTCCACACTGACCTGTGATCCCCAGACATTAATACTATCCTACACACGCTAGGGACTATTTACAGTCATACTGAGCCAATTAACTGACAAACCCGTGCATCTTTGGAGAGTAGGAGAAAACTCTTGGAGGAAACTCACGGGAAGAACGTACAAACTCCGTACAGAAAACGCACGCAGTGAGGATCAAACGCGAGTCTCTGGTGCTGTAAGCACTGTACCACTGCTCCACTGTGCCGCACAAGGTGTTTAAAATCTGACCCATTCAGCATTGTGGAAAAACATCTAATGGCCGGGAAGGAAGGTGGAAGAGAAGGGGACATGGGATTCATTTAAGAAACAGCTGGATGCTTTGGGTAGCCTTATGCCAAGGTTAGTTTACTGAAACAGTTCAAGTGGATTGAAAGGGCTTCCTCGTCTGGCCTGAAGTACTCAACACCTTCCTGTCCTAATGAGAATGAATAACCTTAGGTAAATGTATTCAGAAACACAATGTATTTAATATGATTGTCTGTCACAAAATGAGTGTGTCATCAGATGTGATTTATGTACCACTTTGAGCTGGATAATAATTCACCCACAATGAGTAGCACATGTGAACTATGCAGTCAGTGTCATGAATAGAATGTAAATCAGACTGGATAGCTGCCCTCAACGTATCCTTTATTTATTTTTTCTTTATCTCTGCAGATTTGATTACTTTCACCTCCTGCGTTGGATGGTAATCAATTGTAAATCTTACTAAAAGCTAATGTGTTTTTTTTTTGGTGCAATGGAGATTTAAAAAAAAAAAAAAAAAAGATGTTGAGCCTCTGCATAGTTGTGACATGTACTCTAATTAATTGTGAAAAGTAAAGTAAATGCACTGCATAATGTGCAAGGTCTTCAGCTATTCATGGCTGGGCTAAATATCACTGCTTTTTACATTCTGGTTGCAGGCAGGCATTAGCTGGGTCCTTTAGTGCAGAAGTATGCTCTCAAACTCCCAGTCCCGTGAGTTTACCGTGGCAGTGGCAATTCTGTTGTCCTCTGCACCACTGGTCTGCAGGTAGACTACAGACAACTTCAGAAATGGATTTTCCCCTCTCTACCGAATCTCAAGTTAATGCCTAAATAATGAGCATGGATTAACGCCACCCATTCCTTCTCTCCAGAGATGCTGCCTGGCCCGCTGAGTTACTCCAACATTTTGTGTCTATCTTCGGTTTAAGTCAGCATCTGCAATTCCTTTGTGTTTAAGAAGGAACTGCAGATGCTGGAAAATCAAAGGTACACAAAAATGCTGGAGAAACTCAGCGGGTGCAACCGCATCTATGGAGCGAAGGAAATAGGCAACGTTTCGGGCCGAAACGTTGCCTATTTCCTTCACTCCATAGATGCTGTTGCACCCGCTGAGTTTCTCCAGCATTTTTGTGTATCTGCAATTCCTTCTTACACATAAAGCATGGATTAGTTTAGTTTAGAGATACAGCACGGAAACAGGACATTTGGCCCATCGAGTGCATACTGACCAGCAATTCCCCGCGCATTAACACTATTCTACGCACACTAGGGACAATTTACACTTATACCAAGCCAATTAACCTACAAACCCGTGTGTCTTTGGAGTGTGGGAGGAAACTGATGATCTCGCGGAAACCCACGCAGTCACGGGGAGAACGTACAAACTCCGCAACAACTCCCCCGTAACATCCGAACACCCCTAATGTGAAAATGATGTGAAATTGAATAAAGCCCCTCTGGTAACTTAGGTTTGAATACCTTAAAGGAAATAAAACTACAACTTGGTTAGCATGGACATGTTGGGCCGAAGGGCCTGTTTCAGCCCTGACCTTATGACTCTATAACAAGCGAAAACATCGAGTGATATGGTCTCATGGCAGAATATTCCTTTTGATTTCCTCATTGGTTTTTGCTGCATCTTCTCTGTCTTGCTCAAACTGTCTTGAGCAAGTTCCAATTCTAGATTACAAATCCCAACCTGAATCTCCCATTGGCAGCTCCAGGTGAAAGTGTAAGCAGGGTTTAGATACTCCCACCTGAATGGAGAAGTCCTGAGCTTCCACACAATTGATCCCTGGGGTCTTGCTGAGTCCAACACTGGTGATCCTCCAGGAATACATGTGTTTGCAAGAATTCCCCTGTATCAATCTGTAGAAACAATGAACACTTAATTTTCTTATTTTGCAGCAAACATTGATCACTTGAATTTGTTGAGTAGTTTAATTATTGGTGCTTGCCATTTTCATCTCAATGATTTTATTTAAAATGTGTCGGGAAGCATATTTACATTAAAAAATATTATATATTAAATATGAATGTTGGAGGTATTCATTGATATTCAAGTTCTTTGATGGTGTTGATAAGAGGTTTCAGTTGAGTTTATTGTCACGTGTATTGAGGTACAGTGAAAAGTTTTTGCTGTGTGCTAACCAGCCAACGGAAAGACAATACATGATTACAATCCAGCCATTTACAGGGTATGGATTCATGATAAGGGAATAACGTTTAGTGCAAGGTAAACCTAGTAAAATCCAATCAAAGATAGTCCGAATGTCATCAATGAGGTAGATGGTAGTTCAGAACTGCTCTCCAGTTGTGGGAAGGTGATTCAGTACCTGATAACAATTGGGAAGAAACTGTCCCTGAATCTGGAGGTGTGCGTTTTCGCATTTCTATATCTTTTCCCCATTGGGAGAGGGGAGATAAGGGAGCGGCCAATGTGCAACTTGTCCTTGATTAGGCTGCTGGCCCTGCCAAGGCAGCGTGAGGTATAAATGGAGGTGAGGTTTAACCAGGTAGCAAATGAATTCTGTGGGTGCGACTTGTTGAGGTCCCATCCTGTGATGCTGCGGGACTTAGTGGGTTGGGTTTCCTCTAGGTAACATCATGTTTTGTAATTGTGGATATAGATGGCTCATCTGGCAGGTGAAGATGTGTGTACTAGTGTTTCATATGTTGCATGGCAAAGAATCCAAACTGGATCCATCTTATTTAGGATTAAAATCAAGATGCTTTTTCTGCATGCAACGGCTCAGTGAAATGTTGAACGTCCTCCTAAAGGTGTTAGATATTTGGAGTCCATTGAAACTGAGATTAGCCGACTAGGTCCGATGAAAGGATATAAAGCAATGAGGGTTAATGAGACTGAGCTGCACATCAGCCTTGATATAACTTAATGGCAAGACTGGTGCATGGCGGTTCAGCGGTAGAGTTGTTGCCTTCCTGCGCCAGAGACCCGGGTTCAATCCTGACCATGGATTCTACCCGTATGGATTCTCCCTGTGACCATATGGGTTTTTTTCCGGATTTTCACCAGCTTTCCTCCCACACCACAAAGACGTACAGGTTTGTAGATTAATTCAGTAAAGTTATAAATTGTCCTGTGTGTGTATGTGTGTGTGGATAGTGTTAGTGTGCGGGGATTGCTGGTCGGCGCGGGCCGATGGGGCCTGTTTCCGCGCTGTATGTCCTGACGAAACTAAACAGTCAGGAGCAGATAAATGTCAACCCTTTTCCTGTCGACCTCTTCACTGAAAGTAGATTTAATTTTCTATTTTTAGCCAAATGCATCACAGCACATAGCACCCACGTAGATCAAGATATCTCGGTGGTTAAAGATTTGTGTTTAAAAAAAAAAAAAAAAAAACGTGCAAACTGTGATAAATGAAACGAATAAGAGACAGATTTTCCATAATATTTCATCTGTGTGTGTTGTCAATGTTCCAAAGCATTTCTTGTTGCAAAGTCTAACTGTGTCCAGAAGCAGTGGTGCAGCGTTTCAGAAGCACCAAGATGAATGGCCGACTTATTTATTGCAGTAACTGTTATCCCTGGGCACTTCATGAACATAAAACACTGTTGAAAGAAGCAGTCAGTTGGTTCCCTCGTGACTGCTCTACCATTCAATCCAATTATGAACGACTTTTCACCTTGCCACCATTTTCCCGCACTAGTTCTGTACCCTTGATATCCCTATCCTCAATCAGGGGTTAATTTATTTGAAACATCAAAACATAAAAATAGGTGCAGGAGGAGGCCATTCAGCCCTTCGAGCCAGCACCGCCATTCATTGTGATCATGGCTGATCGTCCCCAATCAATAACCCGTGCCTGCCTTCTCCCTATAATCCCGTGATTCCTAACCCTCTTAAATCCATCCAGTGACTTGGCCTCCACTGCCCTCTGTGGCAGTGAATTTCACAAATTCACAACTCACTGGGTGAAAAGGTTTCTTCTCGCCTCAGTCTTAAATGGCCTCCCCTTTATTCTAAGACTGTGGCCCCTGGTTCTGGACTCGACCAACATTGGGAGCATTTTTCCTACATCTAGCTTGTCAATCTTTTTATAATTGTATATGTTTCTATAAGATACCCTCTCATCCTTCTCAACTCCAGTGAATACAAGCCTAGTCTTTTCAATCTTTCCTCATATGACAGTCCCGCCATCCCAGGGATCAATCTCATGAACCTACGCTACACTGCCTCAATCAGAAGGAATGGTCCTTCCTCAAATTTGGAGACCAAAACTAGACACAGTACTCCAAAAGTGTGCTTATCAGAGCCTTATATAACTGTAGAAGAATTTAATTGATTTAATTTTTAAGAATCTTGTTATCTATGAATATTTACAGGCCTGTTATGCTCGGCCAGTAAGAATTTAATTGTTCTATTTCATTGTTTAATTTGACAGTTAAACACTCTTGACTTGAGGTCCTCACTAAAAGTGTCCCCACAAACTTTCCTGGTGAAGATATTCTCCATCCTGAATGGCAACCCATCTATTTGGAGACCAAGTCCCTTTGTTCTAAACACCCCCAAGCATGTTGAAACATTACTCTTACATCGATCGTGTCAATTGCATCCCTGTACATTAGCGAGACCAAGCGCAGGCTCGACGATAGTTTCGCTGAACACCTCCGCTCGGACTGCCTCAACCTATCTGATCTCCCGGTTGCTTGGCACTATAACTCCCCTTCCCATTCCCACACTGACCTTTCTGTCCTGGGCCTCTTCACTGTCCGGGTGAGGCCCAGTGCAAATTGGAGGAACAGCACCTCGTATTTTGCTTGGGCAGCTTGCACCCCAGAGGTATGCACATTGACTTCTCTAACTTCATGTAACCCTTGCTTTCCCTCTCTCTCCATCCCCTCCCCCTTCACAATTCTGCCCAGTGTTACTGTCTCCGACTACATGTTATGTCTGTTTGCTTTGTTGTTACCATCTCCCAGCTCACAATGATCTAGTCTACATTTCCTTGATCTCCATTCCCTTTGTCCTGTTTTCACACCTTACACTTCCTTATGTATACGCTTCCTTATCCATGTACTTCCCACACCCCTGACATCAGTCTGAAGAAAGATCTTGACCCGAAATGTCACGCATTCCTTCTCTCCAGAGATGCTGCCTGTCACGTTCAGCTACTCCTGCATTTCTCACCGTGCCAAGCTCTGGAAGCAATTTTGCATCGAGTATCTTGTTGGGACACTGGGGCTGTTGCCGCATCAGGTATTCTTAGTTAATCCTCGGCATAGTGTGGGGGTGAAGTGGGTTGACCAGATGGCTTCTGTGAGAGTGCGGCTCTCAAGAGGGAGGTAGAGAGGTTTCATGCACTCTTGCTGAAGATGGTTATAAATACTTCAGCTTAGACTTTGGCAATCGCATGCTGGGTTCTATGTTCTTAGAGCTTTCTCCTTGTTAGAGTTTTTGTATTCATGACTGGATATGGCAGAGTCTGCCGTGTTTTGGCCTGATGCATTACTTGTGGAGTCTTCTTATCGAGTCCACACACAAGATTAGAAGTTGTTCAGCCAGAGCTGAACACATCTGCAAACAATGGTGTGTGTCTTGTGCTTCTTGTGCGTGGTGGTGGAAAGATTGGTGAAAACGGGGCCGTGACGTGAATGCTCTTTCCCTGACCCCCTCTTGTGGAATGGCTGAGCTCTCTTATTTCTCAGCTGCCCAAACCTATCCTAACTGCTTATATCATGGCCTGGTATGGCAATTCCAATGCACAGGAATGCAAGAGGCTGCAGGGAATGGTGGACTGCAGAAGACGATAAAGCGGATGGTCTGAAGATGATTAATTAAAAAGGAGCAGGAGCTTGATCAGTTGGGCAAGTGGGCTGAGGAATAACTGCAGGTCAACGCAGATGAAGGTGAAATGTTGTATTTTGGGAAGTTGGGGCAGGACCTTTGCAGTAAAAGGCTATGCACTGGGGAATGTGGTAGAGCAGAGGGATCTAGGACCATATGCACATAGATCCTTGAAAATGGTGTCACAGGTCGATGGGGTGGTCAAAAAGGCTTTTGGAACATTGGCCTTCATCAGTCAGAGCATTTAATACTGAAGTTGGGATGTGTCTGAAGGAACTGCCGATGCTGGTTTAAACCAAAGATAGACTTAAAATGCTGGAGTAACTCAGTGGGACAGGAAGCATCTCTGGAGAGAAGGAATGGGGGGTGAGGCCCTCCTTTGGGATGTTATGTTACACTTATACAAGATGTCGGTGAAGCCATATTTGGAGTATTTCAGTTTTGGTCATTCTGCAATTGGAAAGATGTTGTTCAACCAGGAAAGAGCACGGAGAAGATTTATGTGGATACTGCCAGGACTTGAGCTAGAGGTAGAAGTTGGGCAGGCTAGATAAGATGTATTTGGCTGTTCATTGACAGATCTGTTAAAAGGTCTACGAGGTCCTCCGCAGAATTTAATGTGGATACATTTTTGGGATAGACAGGACCCTGGCTTCCTTCAGATTGGATTAAGACTAAGGAAGGGACACATTTGATATGAGGTAAAAGTCTGAGGTAGAATTGGAAGGGTGCAGAACTATGCAACCAAACGTTCACTCAATTGAGTGGTCACAATTATTAGAAGATGATGACTGCGATCAACCCAAGGCCACGTGCTCCAAGACGGCAGCTGGTTAATTTCTGCCTCTTGCGTCTCATTGAATGAATGACACGTTGTTGGCACATGTATCTAGTACCGTGAAAAGCTTTGTTTTGCGAACAACTCGGGCGGTACACAAGTGTCTCCACGTGTTGGTGCTGACAGTTACAGAAGTACCCAACTGGTCCTAGCTGTTGCTGCCTGCCTGCCACAGGTAGCATCGATGCCCCCATTGCTCTCGCTGGTCCCTCCTCTTGGTCCTTCCTCCCTCTCGGCTTTCTCCCCTTCCTCTCGGGTCCCTCTCCCTCAACCTCCTCTATCGATGTCGTTGGCTCATCATACAGAGAAGATAATTCCTCCTCGACCCATGGGAATGTGACATGGGTCAAGTTTTCGAAAAAACTTCAAGCCTTGTGGCCATGTTTTGGAACCGAGTGCTGAGGAATCACCTTCAGAATTAGCACAAGTGCATGTTGTCAATTTGGAGGAATAGTGCTCCCAAAGAGAGTGACCTTGCAGAGACTTGGTGATGAATTGGCCCTCAAAATACTGAAGGGAAGAAGGTACATTATGTCCAACTATACTAATGTTGCACAAGTCTTCAGCTCGCCGGCAGTAATACACATCATTCATTGACTTTAATTGCATTAGTATAGTATCTTCAGATTACAATTGAACTTCCTCAGTCATAAAATGACTTAATTGTCATTAAGTGTATGAACTCTGCCAGAATAGCTAATGCTCAAAGTTCATGTGCGGACACGTCCCACTTTGCTTTTGATTCCCCTCGACTTAATCTCAGGCATCGCATGCACTGAACCGTCAATATATTGAAGCTGTCTGTGAAATGGATACCAGCTAGTACTTAGATAGAATACATATGTTGCAGTGCAATGAGAATGCTGCTGCTTCCAGCAATCCTGGTTTGCATGGAGTTTAGGAGGAAATAAACGGGAGTGGACTTATTTTACAATGTTGGTCACGCTAATAAAAAAATAGTTTTCCATCTAAAAATTGATATTTCATCTTTAAAGACCAGTGCAAATGGTTGCGGAAGTAAGCATCATACATAAACGTCGAGAGTTAATAATCTGGCAAATAACTTTCAGTGACAGTGCTGCCACAACGGTAAATGGACACACATTTGCCCCCAAGGCACACATTTAAAGCCTATCGTGTTTTCCCTTTACTGCTGAAGAAAAATGGTCAGGCACAATTCCATACCATGCAGAAAATTAAACATTCATGTGAACAAATTAATCGTTGGAGAGAGACTATGAGAGAGTCTGTTAATTATTCTAGTCAGTGAGTTCAGGATGAAATGCTGTTATTTTCTCTCTTCGTGGTGTTTTGAAGTGAAGTTTGTGTCAAAAGGAATGCCAGCCAGCTGGCCTGCTGAAGTCAACGGTTATATGAATATTCCCATTAACTTTCTGATACTAGTGATGTTTTAAAAATACATTTATCCACCGATGATGCTGCAGCATCAAGAGTTGGTCTTTGCAAAAATCTATGTGCATAAAACTCGGGCAAGACCAACAGATTGAAGACTGTACAGATGACTATAAAACAGCCATACTTGAGGGGAAATTGAACGGGAAGCCTGCCATTTTAGATCCTTTAATTGTTAATTGGCTTGATCATAGAATTATCATTCATAACACAAATAGGATTCTTGCCTGGGCCGTGCTGAAGGGTTTGCCAGGAGTTGTGAACAACAGACTATAGTTTAGAGGATATTCTTGGTGTACGGCCAGCGTTTTCCCCTTGGAATGAGATTGCTGCTAATAGCGGCTCGTATACATTTTTCCTCCACCCTTCTTGGCATTTTTATTTCGCTCTCCAGCGCATCAATTTTAAATTCAAATTGAAATCTTTACAGGGTCAAAGAAAGACGAGGGCGAGGAGCAGAGAGGAATGAAAATAACGGGGGAGCTGCAGTGATACCAACCTTCCTGTTGCCTGTGTTGGTTTCAAAATGCAGTTTGGTTTCCGCTTGCTTTTAATCCTCTGCAGTGAGGATTAGGTCACCATCTGGATTTTACAACTTTTCTCACCCAGTAATACTGTTGTGCAGAGCAGCTGACACTAATATCTCTTCTGCCTGATTTAGCAATGCAGGGCCCTGGAAAACAGACATCATTCTGGGAGAGGCTTTGCTCTACATAGCTATTTCATGGACTCTATTCACCACCAACCTTAATAGTACTGTGAGTGAATGGTCAGTCATTTGACAGATGTGATATTCACCCATTGGTGTGTGTGTGTATACTAAATATCAAGCATAATGAAATGTATTCATTAGATATAGCTCTTAGGGCTAATGGAATCGAGGGATAAGGGGAGAAAGCAGGAATGGGGTACTAATTTTGGATGATTGCCATGATCATATTGATTGGCAGTGCTTTTTCGAAGGGCCGAATGGCCTACACCTGCACCTACTTTCTATGAAACTGTCCAAGACCTTTAACACAATGTCTCTTTTAGAGGTGCTCTGGTCTTTTATAGAACATTGAACACAGTACAACACAGGAACAGGCCTTTCGGCCCACAATGTCTGTGCTAGCACGATGCTGTGTTAAAGTAATTTCCTTTGCCTGCACACGACCCATCTCATTCTCTGCATATACATGTGCCTCTTAAATCTTAAGGCTTCTGCAACAGCTATCGTATGTACTGAAGATAGACACAAAAAGCTGGAGTAACTCAGCGGGACAGGTGCTGGATAAAAGGAATGGGTGACGTTTCGGGTCAAGACCCTTTTTCAGACAGAGTCAGGTGAAAGCTGACCTTTATCACCACATGTTGCAATGCGTTCAGGCGCCCATTGTAAATAGCTCGTTCTAAGCTCCCCCAGTCTAGTTTCAGTTAATGAAATACTGAATCAAGCACTTGAGCAAACTTTACTTTGGATAACACAACAGTTCCCCGATACAATACCTAACCACTGCGGGTTTGATCCTTGTAAATGCTTGGCCAAGCCCTTTAACCTTGTGCAAGCAGAGGCACTCCAAAAGGTCACGCAGTCCCAAGTGCTCTTCCAGAAGCTCGACAAAGGACCTCTTGGGGGCTGCCTTTTATAAGTTCCCGGACCTCGAGGGGCCGAACTACATGGGGGTGGTCTCTTTATAAACCAATCAAACATGTTGATAATAACAGTACATAATTGACAGCTCCCCCAACACAATAATATAAACTTATATACATTGTATTCGAAAG
The DNA here is from genome assembly GCF_028641065.1 of Leucoraja erinaceus. Lineage (NCBI taxonomy): Eukaryota > Metazoa > Chordata > Chondrichthyes > Rajiformes > Rajidae > Leucoraja > Leucoraja erinaceus. The sequence continues at coordinate 10,478,151 of NC_073410.1, read as the reverse complement.
AAGCTTCTAGAAGGAAGCCAACACAGATGAGTAGTGCAACATGTGCCCTGGGATTCAAACAGTTCCTCCAAGGCTCAACATCTCAACCAATCAACAACTAACAAAGTAAGGCTTCGCAACATTATATATGTCATGTACACTCAGTTTGCATTGACCCAATCAGTTTGATGCATTTTCCATCTCATTGTAAGAGCTCTGTAGATGTCCCATTCATTTTCTGCAGCATTTATCTGGGCCACACACATGCTGACACCATTCAGCAGCTTGTCTCAGTTCTGCAGAGGCACATTTAACGACCAAAATGGCCTAGCAGCACCTAAGCCCTTACTCAATTTTAATGCCATGGCTGCTCCAATATAGCCAGGATTTACACCACCACTTCTGTGTAAAACAAAAACACTTGTGCATCTCCTTAAAGCTACACCCTCTAGTCTTTGACATTTCCATCATGAGAATATGGTTCTGACTTTCTTTCCTTTCTCCGATTCTCCTAACTTTATATACTGAGAGAATATTCTCGCACTGAATTAGCAAAGGCTTGCCGCTTTTGTGGGAGCATTTTCAGAATGAGTGGGATGACTGTGATAACAGGGAGATCTGTCTGAGACGGGAGTGTATTTAGAATGTGTTTTAAATAACCTACTGACTAATGTGGTGTCTCAGTCTGGGAGATCATCACTTATTCTCAGCCCTCTCTGCTGTAGAGTGTGATGTGGGTTGAATAGATCGGCCAGTCTCCTGCCACAACAAATGCTCCCATTAACTAGTTTAATGAGCGGATTCAATGCAGATCAGAGCAGCGCAAATTTGTGAAGAACACAAAGTGATTGAGGGTCAATGATCCCTTGGGCCGAGCTATCTTCCCACCCAGTTATTCGAAGGAGTCAAATATACAGAGAGAAGTAAAGCAAGAGCTAACTTCAAGATCAGTTCCTCTCCTGCTCTTTAAGGGAGTGGCACAGCTGGTAGAGGCACTCATTCACAATGCTGGAGACGCGGGTTCAATCCTGATCTTGGGTATTGCCTGTGTGGAGTTTCGATGAAACAGGCCCTTTGGCCCATTGAGTTCTTACCAGCCATCAACCATCCATTTTGCACGAGTCGTATTAATTTGATTTTAGTTTAGAGATATAGCATGGAAGCTGGCCCTTTGGCCCATTGAGTTTGTGCCGACCATCGATCACCCTGTACATTAGTTGTATGTTATCCCACTTTCTCATCCTACACACTAGGGGTAGTTTAAAGAAAGCAACTAACATGCAAGCCTGCACGTCTTTGGCAAGTGGGAGGAACCCGGAGAAAACCCATGCGGGCGCAGCGATATTGTATAAACTTCGCACAGACAGCACCCGCGGTCAGGATGGAACCGGGGTCTCTGGCGCCGTGAGGCAGCAGCTCCGCCACTTACACCATGGTGTCACCCCTGCAACATCCCCCAGGTTTAACACTCAACTACAGACACAGGGCAATTTACAGTTTCCGGGCGAGTGACCAAGCTGAATGTCTTTGGCAAGCTGGAGAAAACAGGTGTACCCCGAGGTTGGACTTGGAGGGAGAGCGTGCGGAGTTTGCACGTTTGACCTCGGGGTGCTCCCGTTTCCTCCCACTTTCCAAAGGTGTGCAGGTGGATTGGGTTGGAAATTATGGATTGCCTGAGTGTGTAGTTGAGTCTTAAAATGTGGGAAGAGATGAAGCTAGTTGGGAGTGGGGTGGGGAGGTGAAAAAATAATGGTATTAAGGTAGATTAAGTGTAAGAAGGGTGGTTAATAACTCAATGGAGAGTGGGCCTGTTCTTGTTGTTGGATCTCTCGATGAAGCCCTGCAATGTCCCACAAAGACCGTCACCCTTCCAAGGCAAGAAGGAACGGTCTGAAGATGGGTTTAGGCCCGAAACATTGCCTATTTCCTTTGCTCCATAGATGCTGCCGCACCCGTTGTGTTTCTCCAGCACTTTTGTCTACCTTCAATTTTCCAGCATCTGCAGTTCCTTCTTAAACAAGGAACTGCAGATGCTGGTTTAAACTGAAGATGGACACAAAATGCTGGAGTAATCCACAGGCAGCATCTCTGGAGAGAAGGAACGGGTGACGTTTCGGATCGAGGAAGGGTCTCGACCCGAAACCTTACCCATTCCTTCTCTCCAGAGATGCTGCCTTTCCAGGGTAGTTGTCCAGAGCCAACTTTCTTCTGAGCTGAGATCTGCAGTTTAAACTTTGCTTCAGTTTTACTTTCTCGCCTGTGCTCCACACCCCACCGGAAAAATATAAATAATGTTCAATGTTCCCATGCTTGTGCCTCCTTGTTCTCTGAGTGCCAGAATTAGCAATGTGGAGGCAGTTTGCTCCAGCACCAGGCCCATCTTTGTTGCATCTGACACGAGCGCCTCCACCCTCCGATTATAGGGACTCTGATGATGATAGTGCAGCAAAGTTAAATGCTAAATGAGCTTCCTGTAATTGTTACGGAAACTTATTCATGATTTCGATGAATCACTTGAAAGCTGTATTAATTACTGACTGTGTGTGCAAGCGATTATTCACGGGTGCTCAGAGTCCTTCGGCATGAAGGAACGGATAAGTAGGGGGAATATTGTGGCAGCACTCTGCAGAGAAGATTTTGAAACTAGAGTATGTATTTTCAATGGGATTCGGACACGAGCGGAGTTAGAAATTCAGCATCCATATTACACTGAAAGCTAAACCATTTAAATTGCGTTCAGACTGTGAATCTGTGTGGCTTAATGCCTCTTATTGGAATGAAAGGCTCATTTCACATGTATCTGGCACGTTGCCAATCCAGGGCTTTACATATTTGACCTGCCAACCATTAATTCTGCTTATTTCGATCACACGTTGTTTAGCTGCATGGATAATTCAAAAGGAAAGGCTTTTTGTATTATTTAACATTTTACTCGTCCTGGATCAGGCCATGAATGAAATGTTTATGTTAAGTAATAAGTAGTCTAATCATTACTCACAGAGCAACTGACAACATAGAATATCTTCTTTGGAGTTCATTAAAATAGCTACACTCTTAAAAAAGATGCAATCTCTCAAATGGTTGCCACAATCATAAACTTACATTTCAGCTCATACTGCACTGGAATGATTCATCGGGAGCTCTGGTGTTGGAGATGGTTTCTGATGTGATAAAGTTACTTATTACAATCATGAACAATAAAATCATTCATTAAATCATTAAAACATAGTTATGAATATTCATAGTGTGGAAAAACGGCAATCGGCCCATCAAGCCCATACTATCCAATAATTGCGAGTTTCTACTTGTTCAATATTTCTTCAAAATAGTTCTGTTCGTCATAGCTGCTGCTAAGATATGCATTCCATCTATACTTGGCCTTTCAATGTTGTCTTTCAACTAACATGCCTTCTTGATCAATCGGGTACAAAGTTCTGGAAAGTTACTATAAGCTTTGAGTCGATGCTTCCCAAAATATTATCCTCAAACTGATTTAGTTTACTAATTGTGGCGTTATCTTTATTTTTTTCATTGGACACCTTCCAAGATTTTTTTTGTTGTGCTCCGAGTTAATCTGTAAATCACAAGTTAATGTATCCTTTAATTAATCCCTTAATTGGCTGAGACTTTCAATCTGTATTCAAAATCACAACTTGAATCCAGTCTCTCTCAGTGGGCGAAACATTTTAGATTTTGGTTTTAGTTTTAGAAATACAGTGCCCTTCGGCCCAAAGAGTCCACGTCGACCAGCGATCCCTGTACACGCGCACTATCCTACACACATGAGGGACAATTTACACTTGTATGAAGCCAATTAATCTACAAACCTGCTTGCCTTTAGAGTGTGGGAGGAAACCAAAGATCTCGGAGAAAATCCACGGGGAGAACGTGCAAACTCTGTCCGGACAGCACCCATAGTCGAGATTTAACCTGGGTCTCCGGTGCTCCAAGCACCGTAAGGCAGCAACTCTACTGCCGTGCTGCCCTAATTTCATTGCAGGAAACATCCTGGTGAATCACTTTGATACCCACACCAGAATAATCATGACCTCTCTAAAGCGCAGTGACCAGAACGACGTCCAGCTAATCAATGTTTCATATGGTTGTACCATAATCTCTCTGCTCTGATATTCCATGGCTTGGACAATGAAGGCAATTAAAACTTCCCCACCTTGTATACATGTATCTGCCGTGTTTCTTGGACTTGCATAGTGTGGTCGCCCATTTCCACGGGATTCTGTTGGGTCCTACTGTTCATCGAAAGTCCTCCCAATGTCCATCACTCTGCATATCAAAACTAGATTCTCCCTGTCCTTGATCTGCCAAATGTACAGGATTGATTTGGTCCTGTAACCTTGGACTACCTTCGCCACTTTCAAAAATATCATAGCGTTATCTATGAGCATACTACCAATACCTCCAACATTCACATCTGAATCATTAATATAGGTAGTATACAGCGATGGTCCCAGCATCGACATGCTGGTTTAAAGTATTGATTAATTTTCAAGTATAGATTGTACTTTTCTAAACCCATTCCAAGTACAGGTGAATTCTTTCCCTCTGAATTTTTTCCAAGTTCCCTACCAATGTCTTTCTGCCCTATCATTGCGCGGTTTAATCCTGCGTATCAACTTCCAATCAGAAAAACAAACCTTCAACCATTAACCTCTGCCATCTTATTACCAAGCCCAATTTGATCCAATTTGCTGACTTGCCCTGGTCCACATGAATGCTAACATTTTGGACGGCATTGAAGTGAGACCTAGTTGAAGGCTTTGCTGAGGGTTATTTCGAGTACATCTGCACTGCCCTCATCAATACATTTTGTTACCTCTTCAAAACATACAGTCAAATTGGTCAGCCAGAAACTCCCCGTAACAATAGTGTGCAGCCTACCGTTGATTGATGACTACCTTCCCAAGTATGGATTAATTCTCTCCCTCCGAATTTTTTCCAACAACTTTCCTACCACTAAATCTTTGGCCTATAATTACCTTGTTTAACCCTGTTGCCCTTATTGATTGGCCTTAAGAATTACATTTGTCCCCCACCGTTCATCTGGCAATTCACCTAAAACCAATAAAGGTTTAAAAATCTCTTGCAGAGTCCAAGCAGTTTTCTCTCCTGTCTCCTGTCGAAGCCTGAGATGCATCTCATCCAGCCCTGGGCATTTATCTGGCTTTTTAGACCGCTAGTGCCTCCTCTTTCACGGCAAGGTTCTACAAGGCCACAGCTGTGCAGCGGTAGTTACAACGCTAGCAACCCCGACCCGAAACGGCACCTATTCCTTCGCTCCATAGATGCTGCCTCATCCGCTGAGTTTCTCCAGCATTTTTGTCTACCTCAAAATAAATGAAAGGCTTGTCGAGGCAAGTTGAATTGTTTAATGGTGCTCAAACAAGCATTTCACAGAATCAAGTTGTGTTATTCTAACAAAATAGAATTACTTTTAAAAGTATGTTAATTTAGAGAATGAAACCTTTTATCCAGTGAATTTTATCCACTGCGAGACCTTTTACATTTGTGTTGCTAAAGACCTAGAGCATTAGAAATAGGGGTGAGAGAAGGCCATTTGCACCTTCAGACGCTGACTTCACTTTCTATATCACAGCTAATCTTCCTTTCAACACCATATTCCAGCGTTAAGGTCATATCCCTTGATTCCGTTAATATCCTGAAATGTACCCATCATTGTGAATGTAGACAATCACTGTGGCTCCTCCAACCTCTATGGTAGAGGATTCCAACCATTCATCACCAGTTGAATGAAGAAAGTTACTTTCACTTTAATCCTACATGTCTCTCTCTTATTTTGAAATCATGACCTCTAGTTCTTGATTCCTCATTCAGAAGAAACAATCTTCCTGTATCTATCTTTGTAGACCTTAGTATGCTTCAATGAGGTCTTCGCTTGGTCTTCTAAGACTGAAGGTCTAGCCTAGTTGGTATCTCCTGATGTGATGTACTGCCCGTCTATGAAACCAGTCGCTAAACCAACTACAGTCTGAAGAAGGGTCCTGGCCTGAAACATAGCCTGTCCATTCCCTCCAGAGATGCTGCCTGACCCGCCAAGTTTACTTTAGGTTTTAGTTTGGTTCGCAAATCCAGTACAAAAACAGGCCCTTCGTTCCACTAAATCCGCACCGCCCATCAATCACTCATTCACACTAATTAGATGTTATCCCTCCTTTGCATCCTCTCACCCATGCGACGGCCAACTCTAAAATTGGGGAGGACGCGCAAACTCCCCACAGACAGCGTCTGAGGTCGGGATCGAACCCAGGTCTGTGGTCCTGCGAGGCAACAGCTCCACCTGCTGCAGCACAGTGCCGCCCCAGCAATCCAGCACTTTGAAGCTGCTGGCAAATTCCCCTCCGATAGTGAGTATATTCTTTATGTGTGGAGACCAAAACTACATACTGTACTCATCAAGGCCCTATCTAATTATAGTCAGATACATCTGTGCACCTGTACTTAAATCCTCTGGCAACAAAGGCCAACGTGCCATTTGGCTTCCTAACTGACTGCTCCATCTGCATGTTAGATTTCAGTACACAATACCTGGTCCTTTTGAATCCACATTTCCCCATATATCACCATTTAAAAGTACTAAGTATTTTTCAGTTTGAAGAGGCGTCTCAACCCAAAAGGGTCCTTATTCCTTTTCTCCAGAGATGCTGCCTGACCCGCTGAGTTACTCCAGCATTTTGTCCATAAGTTCATACATTCATAAATGATAGGAGCAGAATTAGGCCATCTGGCCCATCAAGTCTACTCTGCCATTCAATCATGGTTGATCTATCTCTCCCTCCTAACCACATTCTCCTGTCTTCTCCCCATAACTCCTGACACCTGTACTAATCATGAATCTATCTATCTCTGTCTTAAAAATATCCATTGACTTGGCCTCGACGGCCTTTTATGGAAATGAATTCCACAGATTCACCACCCTCTGACTATAGAAATTGCTCCTCATCTCCTTCCTAAAGGAGCGTCCTTTAAATTTGAGGCTATGGCCTCTGGTCCTAGACTCTCCCACTAGTGGAAACATCCTCTCCACATCCACTCTGTCCAGGCCTTTCACTATTCGGTAAGTTTCAATGAGGTCCCCCACTCATTCTGCTAGTCTTCGGTCTACCTTCGGTTTAAACCAGCATCTTTCCTATACATACTAAGTTGTTTTGTTTTAGTAGTGGATAACCTTCCATTTTTCCCCACGTTAGATTCTATCTGCCCTCACTCAGCTTGTCTATACCGCCTTGAAGCCACTGCCCCCCCCCCCCATCTCACATTCCCACTGAGTGGGATTAATGTTTGAATGTAAATTAAATGGTTTATTTGAATTTTCGCAAATCACATTGGGATGACTACAGTGCTCTTTTATCATCAAATTATGCTTGTATCTTTTACAATCTCACATCTGTCTTGCATCTATGACAGGTTCTGTCTTCATGTAATGAATTCATTGACCTTGGAAGTTGCCATCTGCTATTGTGCTTCATTTGTCAGTGTAGAACATTTGGATCTTCTGTTGGCTCCGATTCATCGTTTATTCCTTGGGATTTTTTTGTTACTTGGAGCAAAGAAGACTGAGGTGATCTGATGGAGGTGTATAAAATCATGAAGGGAGTAGACTTGTGAACGCACATAATCGTTTCTCCAGGGTTAGGGAATCAAAAACCAGAGGAGAGAGGTTTAAGGTGAGAGGGGAATCTTGAGGGGCAATTTTGTTTTTCACAGAATAGGTGGTATATATGTTGCTGAGCTACCAGATAAAGTGTTTGAGGCAGGTACATTATAACATTTCGGGGCATTTGGGTCGGTAAATTAATAAGAAAGGTTTGGAGCGATATGGGTCAAATGTGGGCAAATGGGACCAGTTTATGTTCATAAGTCATACGTGCAAAATTGGGCCATTTGGCCCTTCGAGTCTATTTGCCATTCAATCATAGCTGATCTATCTTTTCCGCTCAACCCCAATCTCCGGCCTTGTCCTCGTAACTTTGGATGACCAATCAAGAAGCTGTCCTTCTCCGCGTTAAAATACCCAAAGACTTCACCTCGATGGCCATCTGCAGCCATGAATTCCACAGTTTCGCCACTTGCTGGCTAAAGAAATTCCTCCTCATCTCCTTTCTAAAGGTTTTGGGTTTTTTTTAATTCTGAGGCTGTGCCTTCATTAGACACTCTCACTGGTGGAAACATCCTTTCCATGTCCACTCTATCCAGGCCCTTCACTATTCAGTAAGTTTCAATGAGGTCCTCCCTCATCTTTCTGAACTCCAGCGAGTACAGGCCCAGTGCCGTCAAACAGTTATGCTTTAACGCAACTATCCCTAGGATCATTCTAGCAAGCTTCATCTGGATCCCCTCCAACACTAACATATTCCTTCTCAGATATGGGGCCCAAAACGGCTCTCAATATTTCAAATGCATTCTGACCAGTGGCTTATAAAGCCCTCAGTATTACATCCCTGATTTTATATTATAGTCCTATTGAAATGAATGCTAATGTTGCATTTGTCTGCCTTACTCCCTTACTTTAGGGAAGCACGGCAATGCAGCAGTAGAGTTGCTGCCTTACAGTGCCTGGCACCGTGGTTCGATCATGACTATGGGTGCTGTCTGTACAGAGTTTGTACATCCTCCCTGAGACCTCATGGGTGTTGTCCGTCCAGTTGCTTCAGTTTACTCCCAAACTCCGAAGATGTGCAGGTTTGTAGATTAATTGGCCTCTGTAATAACTGTCCCTAGACTGTGCAGGATTGTGCTAGTGTACCGGGGTAATCACTGGTGGGCCAAAGGGCCTGGCGCGGACTCGGTGGGCCGAAGGGCCTGTTTCCATGCTACACTTTCGAACTAAACTACATGGCGATGAAGGAGATGGCATCCTTCAGATGGAACACCAAGCTGTTCTTTCCAAGCCAATGGAATGATTCCACCTAGCAGTTTGCAAAAGAACAGAGAGTTCTGACGGAAAGCCAGCAACACCCGTGAAGCTAAAGCAGATTAATTGCTCCTTTATCTCACTGCCATTTCTGGGACCTTGATGTGGAAATTATACCTTGATGTTCCCCTAAAAATGGACTATATTTCAACGTAGCAAATCTGCAAGTTTGGTTAGAGATACAGAAAAATATTATTGTAAATGCCAATGTTATTTTTGGCTGTTTTTAAGACTACCTTGGTCTGAATCACTTGTGGTATTAGCTTCTTTGAATAAAAATAGATTTTGCTCTTTAGACCAACTGTATCAATTAGTTAAAAGATTTGTATACATGGAGGCAATTCTTTCTTTAATGTAATGGGAGAAATTTAGGCAGTGGCAGCACAATCAATCTGGCTGCACTGTGCTACGATGCTGCCAGATTTATTGTGGAGTATATTTATTCTGAACAGGCAGGTCAACAACTACTTGGTAACATCAGCTCCTGGCTTAGTATCAAATTAGGAAATCCTCATGTCATGCACGGAAGTATCCTTTTATTTTCTTAGCTAATGGAATTTTTACGGCGATGAAGAGAAACATTTAGTTCTCTACTCTGAGTCCTTGAAGAATATTTCAAGCCAGTTTTATGTCCCCTGTTCTATATATGTTTGATTTCACTTCAAATGTATATCCCATTCTAAGGACCTGCCTAATTTGCAATAATGCAACATCAGGCCTCCACATGTCAAGTGTCAAGCATGTTTCATTGTCAAATGCATCAGGAAGGAAACAATTACATTCTCACTTGCTGTAGCTTTACAGACACATTAATACAAGAACACAACATATAAATAAACACTGAACAGTAATACACTAATTTATCAGTAATACTATGTGACCAGAATGGAACAAGTCAAAGTACATAGTGCTCCAAGGTCAACAGTGGATCATTGCTGAGGTAAGGTTGTATTTGGGGTTATTCAATGTGATTCAAGAGCCCAATAGTTGATGGGAATAAGCTGTTATTGAACCAAGAGGTCACAGTTCTCAGGCTCCTGTACCACCTTCCCGATGGTAGCAGTGAGATGTGATCGTGGCAAGGGGGATGTAGGTCTTTGATGATATTAGCTGCCTTTTGGAGGCAGTGCTTTCCGTAGATTCCTTTACTGGTGGGAATTGTCCTAAGCAGCCCCATTCATTTCTTGAAGATGGACACAAAAAGCTGGTGTAACCCAGCATGTCAGACATCTCCAGAATCTCTGGAGAAAAGAAACGGGTGACGTTTCGGGTCCGATGAAGGGTCTCGACCCGAAACGTCACCTATTCCTTCTCTCCAGAGATGTTGTCTGACCCGCTGAGTTACTCCTGCTTTTTGCGTCTATCTTTTTTTTTAAAACCAGCATCTGCAGTTCCTTCCTACACATTAATTTCTTGGCTTAGACAAGACTTTAGCCAGTGGGATTTGTATTTCCCGTGACTTCAAGCAAAACATTCCAGATACAACGATTCACTGTGAGGAGCATAGTCTCGTCAACCCTGGATCTTTTGTCAATCACTTTAAATCTGTATCCTCCAGACCTGGGCTGATGGGAACTGCTTTTTGCCATTTAGCTTTCCCCAAACCATTTATGATCCTCCACACCCCTATTAAATCTCCTTTCAACCTTGTCTCCACAGCTTTTCCAATCCATCCATAATCTGAAATCTTTCGTTCCTGGAACAGTTCCAGTGAACCTTCTCTGCACCCTCTCCAATGCTTTCATATCATCATAAGGATTGGACACGAAGAATTGAAAGTGTTGGCACCCATCCCCTCGTGCGACACTGTTCATCAAGATAATGGCTGATCTTTTGCCTCGGCTCCATTTACCTGCACTATCTCCGTATACCTTGATCCCTTCAATAGCCCGAATGAACCCTTTAAATGAATAATTGACAGTCTTTTGGCACAGAAAATACTAAATTTCACCATCCTCTAAGTAGAGGAAGGTGTAGGTTGATACATTTGGGTTTTTCTTCCCCCTGCATTCTAAGGTGGAGTAAATAGCTTTGTTTTGGAAGCTAGCCAAGCAAATCGGATGATACTGTACACACATACTATTCCTTTTCTCCAGAGATGCTGTCTGACCAGCTGAGTTGTTCTAGCTTTTTGTGCCCATCTACAATCAAGCACTGAAATACAATAAGTCCAGCAAAGGGGTAGATACAGGGTGCAAAATATTAGTTCTCAGCATTGTAGCGCATCAGTTCCAGAGACAAAGTCCAAAGTCCACAATGGGGGAGGGGTGAATTAGACAGTATCCTAACTTCAGGAAGGACCGATCAGATGCGTGAGTGGGGAGAAGAAGGAATGACTGAGCTGGGACAGGTTATTGATTGTGTTAGCTGCTTTTGTGAGGTGGTGTGAAGTTAGTGCGAGTAAATGGTGGGGAGCCTGGTCTGTGTGATGCACTGGGCTTCATTCACAACTCTCTGCAATTTCTTGCGGTCTTGGGCAAAGCTGAATGACCAACTCCTGGTTCTAGACTCCTTAGATGGGGGAAATTGCATTCAGTCTATCAAGGTATTTCACAGGTTTATAAGGTGCTGTGCAATCACCTTTTATTCTGCTGAACTCCGAGCCACCCAACATTTTACCGAGGGGGTGGGTAGGAAGGAAGCAAGAGTCAAAAGTGTTTAATTGGACGTAACCAGCCTAAGGAGGTGGAGGGTTGGGGCAAGAAGTAGCAAGCGATAGTTAACTACATGTGAGGAGGGACTAATCGGCAGATAATAGGACGGAGGTACTGCTACTGTACACAAGGGGCTGACCGGGCTTCGGGCTTTGAATAATGGTGTCGATATTGGCGGCGCCCGCATATGTAATATATGCACATGTGACAAATAAATCGCCACTGAATAGGGGGAGGGGAAATTGTGGAGAGGCTGAGATATTGGGTCAGCTAGACATCTCCACCTTCAGCTCCTGACAGCCATTGGGCATGGCAGTGGCTTGGAGTTGTGAAAAAGAGGTTTATTCTTCCAATCAACCTCTCCTCGGCTGTGTTCATCTATATCTTGCTCGCTCTTGCCCCTCTCCTCCTAACCTCTTTATACATTACTTCCCCTCTTTTTTCAATCAAGATTAAAAGGTCTGTCCCGCTTTCACGACCTAATTCACGACCTTTTTTACTCGTGGACATTTTTCATCGGGCTAGAAAAATGCCCCGACCTACTTGATGCCACAAGCACCTACGACTAGCATCACGGCCCGCTAGGACCTTGTGATGACCATGCTGTGAGTATGAGTCGAGGGCAAACTCGGCAGAGGTCGTGAAAGTGTGACAGGCTCTTAAGGGTGTCGAGCAGAAACATTGACCATTTTTCTTCACGGATACTGCCTGGCCCACTGAGTTCCAGCAGCTCTCCCCTGTTTTTTTTCAGCGTAGGCAGTCTCTTGTCTCTCCTGTTTGCCGTTGTTCTGCTTTTTGCACCAGAGCCAATTTCTTATCCATGCTCCACTAGTTCTCTTAGTCATGGACTTCAATTTTGCTAACCAGCCTTTTATCGAATGCCTTCCAAAAGTTGTACATTCATTATTACCATTATCAATCTTCTTTGTTACCTCATCACAAAGCCAATCAATTTATTCAAACTAGATTTGCCTTTAATAGGTCTACGTTCCTTTCAGAATTCACTTCTCTCTTGGCGACTATTCATTTTCTTGCTGACTGTTTGTAAAGGCTGCCCCCGTTCCTGCCCTCATATTCCATGCATTGATTATCCTTTTGATCTCCAGTCAGCCTTACTTATTTTGCTTACTCTTGTCTCAATATTTCACAGCTGGTAGATGACTTTTATGTTCCCAGTTATCTCAACAAAGTAATATCCCATATCCTCTCTTCCCCTTAGCAGATTAATTTCTCTCCCCCATCCAATTCCCTAAATTTCTAAATTCTGCCTGGTTCTCAACCCCCTTTCTCCACCCCATCCTATTCCTTATAATATTTTATAAACTGTCACAGTGCCTTTCCCTCCTTGGGGAACAGATTGGATGATGTTAAACCATCTCCATTTTGCAAAAAATATACATTGTTCAATTACAAATTTGACCATTTTCCATGTCGGGGCCTTTCTCCATTAAGAAACTCTATAGAGTAATTCAGCATGGAAACAGCCCCATCGGCCCAACTAGCCCCCGCCGACTAACATGCCCCATCTACATTACTTCCTCCGACCTGCATTAGGCCCATATCCCTCTAAACCTGTCCACTGCATGTACTTGTCTCAGTGTTTCTTAACCGTTGCAATAGTACCTGCCTCAACTATCTCGTTCCATACACCCACCACTCTTTTGTGTAAAAAAAATTACCCCTTGGGTACCTGTTAAATCTTTCCCTCCTTGCCTTACTATTTAGTTTATAGGCTCTAATTTTGGTTAGAAACATAGAAACTAGGTGGAGGAGGAGGCCATTCGGCCCTTCGAGCCAGCACCGCCATTCATTGTGATCATGGCTGATCGTCCCCAATCAAATAGAAACATAGAAAATAGGTGCAGGAGGTGGCCTTGTCTGAGGAAGTCCTTTAATTGTATCAGTCCAGTCAATCCATATAACCATATAACCAGATGTCTGTGGAATTCTCTGCCTCAGAGGGAGGTGGAGGCCAGTTCTCTGGATGCTTTCAAGAGAGAGCTAGATAGGGCTTGTAAAGATAGCAGAGTCAATGGATATGGGGATAAGGCAGGTATGTGGTACTGATTGGGGATGATCAGCCATGATCGCATTGAATGGCGGTGCTGGCTCGAAGGGCCGAATGGCCTACTCCTGCACCTATTGTCTATTGTATAGAGGTTAATTTAATGATCGGGGGAAAAGAACGTATCTTCAGTGAATAATGCTGATGTCAAAATCTCCTTGGAGAGACCAGTGGAATGTTTCTCACTCGTTGCACATGTTATCTTTCGGGAAATTAAAGAAAAAAAAAAAAAAATGAGGTGATGATAGTGCTGGTTAATGTCAGACAGAGCGAGATGGTGGATAACTTTGCTTCAACCTCACGAGTACTCCCATTACACCAAGAGTGCCACTCCTACCACTGTTCTCATACCAACCACCTTCAGGGCTGTCTAGTTGAATAATGCTGGCTATTAGTAGTGGGGAACTAGTAAGGTAGTTTGCGCTGTGGAACTACACTGACCAGATGAAACTCTCTAAACATATATTTCACATTGAACCTTGACGGACACTATTGTGGGGATGGTTTCATCCCCACTGGGTGTATCAATGTTGAACTGCAGCATCTCAATGTCTCCACCCTGCCACCAGATTTTCTTTCTACTCGGATATCTTTTAACCTATTTTGAAGATACAATAGACAATAGGTGCAGGAGTAGGCCAATCGGCCCTTCGAGTCAGCACCGCCATTCATTGTGACCATGGCTGATTCATAATAATGAAACTATTAAGTTGGATGCACACGTCATTGACCTCTGAACATAATTGTTTTAACCCCATTTTACATCTCTCCTGGGGGCAGTAAGAACACTGGAACTTAATCCACACAGTATAACGTTTAACATGGCATGCTTAGTGGGTTTGTCTGAGAAAAAGGAAGCATCTCTCTTGCAGTGTGGTATTTTTTCATTTTCAGTGTCTTGTTGAATGAGCGATGTTGGGGAATATTGTCCCTCATTTGTGAATTAATGCACTGTTTGAGGCAACTAGAATGAGTTAGCTGGAGCTAGGAATCAGACAGAACAGACACAGAATAGGGAGAGTGGGTTGGACGGGGAGATTGTGCATTGTGGATAAGGGAATTAATGCTTTTAGAAACATAGCAAATAGGTGCAGGAGGAGGCCATTCAGCCCTTCGAGCCAGCACCACCATTCATTGTGATCATGGCTGATCGCCCCATCAACAAGATATTGTTTCTCTTGTAGATGGCAAAGGCATGAGAGGGTATAACTTAGGATGGAAATACCAAACATTAGAGGGCATAGCTTTAAGGTGAGAGGGACAAAGTTTAAAGGAGATGTGAACAGCAAGTTTATTTTTCCACGGAAAGTGCCTGGAACGCACTGCCAGGTGTGGTGGTTGAGGCATTTAAGAGACTTTTGGATCGGCACATGGATATGTAGGGAATGTATTGAATATGCAGGCAGATAATAGTCATCCTGTTCGTTAGACATTATGGGCCGAAGGGCCTGTTCCTGTGCTGTATTCTTCCATGTTCTCCGTGTGTTCAGATCTGGATGTTGATGGCTGAGTTGCCACCAGATTATCGGAATGGAGTAATTGGTTTTCCATAAAGATATGAACAATTGAGTCCTTGTCACATGTGTCCTGGGTGGATATTCTTAGCAGAACCCTCACCCTTCATGAATTCTGCCACCTCCTTATTCTAGAAGCAGTATTTTAGTCCTTTTTTTAAAATAAGCTCTAATAGTCCTGAATCTGGATGTTTGAAGATCTGGGCATTATCTAAATAAGAGGCGTGGGTGGCGGATCGGTAGAGATACTGCCTTGTAGCGTCAGAGACCCGGGTTCGACCCTGACCACGGGTGCTGTCTGTACGAAGTTTGTACGTTGTCCCCGTGACCTGTGTGGATTTTCTCCGAGATCTTCGGTTTCCTCCCACGCTCCAAGGACGTAGAGATTTGTAGGTTAATTGGCTTGGTGTAAATATAAAATTGTATCTAGTGTGTGTAGGGTAGTGTTAATGTGCCAAGATCACTGGTACGTGCGGACTCGATGAGCCAAAGGGCCTGTTTCCGCACTGCATTCCTAAACTAAATAGGTGATATTGCACCCCTTGCATGTTAAACTCTGAGGTACTCTGAGCTGATGGGCCGAATGGCCTAATTGTGCTTCTATCACTTGTGAACATTTGCAAACTATGATTGACCAGTACCTGCCACAGTGCTTGCTTTAATGAATCTGTCATCCTAGTTATAAAAAAAGATCATTTAATGTCCATGGAGAAGGTTCATAAATATGTTACAAATGATCAATTATTCTTTCTCCACGGAGTATAAATTAGATTGTCGAAAACATAAACAACGCTGAGGTATTCACCTTCAGTTTCACTGCGAGTAGAAGTCTTGCGTTTGATCCAGGCATGTGCAATTTGCGGATGTCTGATGCGAAATATTAGCTGTAGGGCATGGTAAAATGAAGCCTTTCTCAATCAGCTTAGTCGGGCCATCGCCAGGAATATCCCACGTTCTTTCCCTAGTCTGCATTGAAGAAGTCATCTCAACTTTTCTTAGTCAACTAAGAAAATACTGAGATGATAAGAAAATGGGAAGATAGTAATATATTCTGTTTATTCATATTTGACGGATGTGGGTGCAGGTTTTAGGGCAGTCATTTATTGCCCTTCCCTTATAGGTGGCATCATCTTCAGCTGTTGCCCCACTCATAGAAGTGGAGTCGTACAGCATGGAAATGGGCCTTTTGGCCCACTTTTCCCACGCGCCCCATCTACACTAGTCCCACCTGCTGGTGTTCGGCCCATATTCATTTAAACCTGTCCTATCCATGTACCTATTTAATTGTTGCAATCGTCCCTGCCTCAACTGCCCCTTAGGTTTAAGGTGAAGGGGAAAAAATTAAAAGCGTAGAGGTAACATTTTGACACAAAGGGTAGTGGATGTATGGAACAAGCTGCCAGAGGATGTATTTGAGACTGGGACTATCCCAACATTTAAGAATCTATGTTTCCACCACCTACTGAGGCAGTGTGTTCCACATTCCATTCACCCGATGAACGGAACGATGGATGGAAAGATACTGCAATGAAACAGTGCTTCAATCCACTGAGTCCACACCGATCACCTGTTCACACTGGTCCTAAGTTGTTCACTTTTGCATCCACTCCCTACATACTTCGGACAATTTACACATGCAAATTCACCACCAAAGCTGCACGTCTTTGCAAAGTGGGAGAAACCCGGAACACCCAATGGCCGGTGTGGACAAGTTGGGCCGAAGGGCCTGTTTCCACACTGTATCACTCTCTGACTATCAAAAGAGGTGAAGATCAAGGAAGATGTAGAATATTGTTAGCTAGGAGAAGGTGACTTCCTTTGTTGTCCAGCTAGATCTCAATAGTGGGAAGCTTGATGATATGGGGATACAAGAGACTGCGGCTGCTGGAATCTTAAGGACCAAACAAATTGCTGGTTGAACTCAGCAGGCCAGGCAGCATCTGTGGAGTTTGTCCAGCTCTTCATAGATGCTGGCAGTCCTGCCGAGATCCTCCAGCACTTTGTTTTTTGCTCCAGCTTGATGATATGGTCCTTCAAAGAAGGTTTAAGGATGTTCCTGTGCAGGTAATGAACACTCCAATTGCTAAGGTGCTGAGGTTACTGAACATGTGCGGGTGAATGAGATTTGTGGGGAAGGTGATGATGATGATTGGCATGGACACAGTTGGCCAAAGTGTCTGTTTCTGTGTCGTATCACTTGATGACTCTAAATTATTGAGAAGATTTGAAGAAGTAACATGTAGAAACATAGAAAACAGGTGCAGGAGTAGGCCATTCGGCCCTTCGAGCTTTCACTCCACTGTGAAACTACTGGTTGTTCTATACTGAGATTTCCAGAAGATATTTGATAAGATGCCACATCAATGCCTATTGCACAAAATAAAAGCTTGTAGCATGGGAGGTAGGATATGGGTGCAAATGGAAGGATGCCGACAGGAAAGTGTGAGCATAAATGAGTTGTTTTCTAGTTAGTATCATGTATGATGCGGTGTGCACAGCTATTGGTGCTGAGGCCCGAGTCGGGCCCACAGTGTTCTGATTATGTTCCTTGTGCGTATTGTTAGTAATCTCCAGACAAGTGAAACAGGTTGAAGATAGACACAAAATGCTGGAGGAACTCAGTGGGTCAAGCAGCATCTCTGGAGAAAAGGAATAGGTGCTGTTTCGGGTTTGAATCCTCCTTCAGGCTGAAAGATGGACGTTGTGGGGAGGGAAACAAGTCGAGAAAGGACCAGAATAAATCGGGGCCGGCAACAGATGACCTCGGGAAGGGTGGAATCTATAACGCCCATTGTTGGCTGAGGATAACGTGTTAATGAGAGGAATACAAGGTTGCAAACAGTGGAACTAGCAGGACAATTGGGTGAAATAGGTTGGAACATTACTGCATTGCCAACTTTCACCAATGAGTTATCAGGTTAAAACTGGAGCTTGTACTCAACATGTTTCTGTGCTTTAATTTAATTGATGGCTTGTCTTCCAGGGAGAAACTTGTATATGCAGCATGGAACTCAGGAATATAAATCTTCAGGATAAACACACATATATAGTTCAGATGCATCAAGGCAAATCATGGAGAGAAGCTGTAACTGAGTGAGTGATGTGGCTTTACCTGGGTTTTTCTGTTCAATAGATTAACAGTCACTCATCTAGGTATACTCGAGTATGTCTAACTAGAGTGGTACTGAAAAATGATGGGTCGTAGTGTTATAAAAGTACATGGATATTTTAACAGGCACAGTCCGAGCTGAAATTAAATTGTTTTAAAGTATATAGTAGGATGGGGAATATTAGGGCATTCATCTCAAAAGACTATGACAAGTAGTCAGTGGGTTGGCTACAAATTGTAAATGAGTACAACTTACTGTGGTACAATGCTTAAATGTTCTGAGGTCTAAATCCTTTCTCTGGCTTCATAGGCCAACTCAACACGTGTATGTATATATGTGTGTGTGTGTATATATATATGTGTGTGTGTATGTATATGTGTATATATATTCCCATACCTTCTATCGAGATAGATAGATAGATAGATAGATATTCACCCAACCAAAGATATATATTCATCAACCAAATGCCCTGGCAGTATTACTGGATAGAAGGAATGGGTGACATTTCGGGGCAAGAACCTTCTTCAGACTGAGAGTCAGTAGAGAGGGAGACACAGAGATAAGGAAGGGTAAGGTGTGAAAACGAGGTGGTGAGTGTGTGGAACAAGCTGCCAGAGGAGGTAGTTGAGGCAGGTACTATTGCAACATTTAAGATACATTTAGACAGGCACATGGATAGGACAAGTTTGGACCAAGCGCAGGCAGGTAGGACTAGAGTAGCTGGGATATGTTGGCTGGTATGGACAAGTTGGGCCGAAGGGCCTGTTTCCACACAATATCACTCTCTGAGATAGAAAGAGATGCAGATCAAGGAAGATGTAGAATATTGTTAGCTACGAGAAGGTGACTTCCTTTTGTTGTCCAGCTAGATCTCAATAGTTTAACCCTTGAGTGGGAAGCTTGATGATATGGGGACACAAGAGACTGCAGATGTTGGAATCTTAAGGACCAAACAAATTGCTGGTTGGACTCGGCAGGTCAGGCAGCATCTGTGGAGTTTGTCCAGCTCTTCGTAGATGCTGGCAGTCCTGCCGAGATCCTCCAGCACTTTGTTTTTTTTTCCAGCTTGATGATATGGTCCTTCAAATACGGTTTAATGATGTACCTGCACAGGTAATGTAGTTGTGGCACCCTGTGTACCTAAAAGAGCGTTCATTAGACCATCTGATATTCCAGTTGATATAGTCAGAGCACATAACACAATATAATGTAACAACAAAGCATCTTCAACAGGTTTTATTTGGCAAATGCCAAAATAGAATACTCATTGCAGTTAATTTATTCTAATTGAACACACACCGCAAAGGAATAATACTTCCTCACCATGCAATGAAAACAAAGACAAGGTGCCTGGGGCAGGATACTATTCTTCTTAAGCTGTCTAGGTTTGTTTGTGCCAGGAATGAATCTTTAGAGAGGTCAGGCTGGATGTGTGGGTATAAATGTCCCCGGGGATCAGTGCCTGGATCAATAGATTTATCTTTTTATCACACTTCATACATCTTTGAAAATATCTATCCAAAATCCAAGGAAGTCCATGAATATGTTCACATGCATTTACACCGCAGCTGGAGGGCTTAAGACCAATGGAAAGATTGGGTTCCTATTCAAACGGGTTAACTGCTGACTGGGCTGTCTGTCATTGCCTTGGTTCCATAGTCCTACTGTGGAAGTATCTGCAGAGGTGTCTCTCAGAGAATAGAGATCACAACGAATGTGGGCAGTAGTGCTGCAGAGTGGCACGGTGGGGGAGTTGGTGACCTGGGTGCCATGGAGACCAGTCATTGGGTTCAATGCAGCCTGCACTAAAGGGCGAATGGTTTGCTTTATGGAGTTTGAGTATACATACAGGGAGGTTCTACTGCGTTGTACAGGGTCTTGGTGAGGCTCACCTGGAGTATTGGTATAGAGTCTCCAAATCTGAGGAAGGACATTATTGCCATCCGGCAGTGCTGGAACACCCTGATTCCTGGGATGTGACAGTCTTATGAAGAAAGACTGTTTAGACATGGTTTTATACTCTCTAGAATTTAGAAGATTGCGAGGGGATCTTATAGAAACACAAAATTCTTAAGGCTAGATGCAGGCAGATTGTTCCCGATGTTAGGGAAGTCCAGGACCAGGGTCACAGCTTAAGGATAAGGGGGAAATCCTTTAAAACCGAGATGAGGAGAACTTTTTTCACACAGACAGTGGTGAATCTCTGGAACTCTTTGCCACAGAGGGTAGTTGAGGCTAGTTCATTGGCTATATTTTAGATGTGCCCTTGTGGCTAAGGGGATCAGGGGGTTGGAGAGAAGGCAGGTACGGGATACTGAGTTGGATATCAGCCATGATCATTTGAATGGCGGTGCAGGTCGAAGGGCCGAATGGCCTACTCCTAATTTCTAATTCCTAGTTTCTATGTTTCTACAACGAATGTGGGCAGTAGAGCTGCAGAGTGGCACGGTGGTAGAGTAGGTGCCCTAAGGTGCCAGAGACCAGGGTTCAATCCTGACTACGGGCACTGTTTGTATGGAGTTTGTACATTCTCCCTGTGACCACGTGGCTTTTCTCCCACATTCCAAAGACATTCCGTGCAGGTTTGTAGGTTGATTGGCTTCTGTAAATTCTCCCTAGTGTGTCGGATGGAACTAATGTATGGGCGATCATTGGACTGTGTGGGCTCTGTGGGCCGAAGGGCCTGTTTCCACAATGTATCTCTAAACTAAAGAGCAAGGTCCATTCATCTGTGCACTGTGATTTACATTCAAAATCATCAATCTGAAAAGTTAACTGCTCTTTTTCTCCACAGATGCTACCTGACCTGTTGAGTGTTACCAGTGTTTTTCGGTTGTATTTCAGGTTTCCAACACGTGCAGTATTTCACTTTGTAGACTCGTGTAATGTTAGAGTTTGTCAAGCATTTCTAAACCAGGTGTAGCATGACAATAAAAAACACAGTGCTGGAGTAACTCGACTGGTCAGGCAGCAACGCGGAGAACACGGATAGGTGACGCTGTGGGTCGGGACCCTTCCTCACTCTGATGGTGGGAGTGGAGGGAAGGATGGAGGGGAGGAGGGGCAAGACAAAGTCTGGCAAGTGATGGGTGGATACAGATGAAGGGTTAATACATTGTAATACAAATAGCACTTTCTTTTGTAATTGTTTAAGAAGGAACTGCAGATGCTGGAAAATAACAAGGTACACAAAAATGCTGGAGAAACTCAGCGGGTGCAGAAGCATCTATGGAGCGAAGGAAATGAATAAGTGTTTCGGCCCGAAACATTGCCTATTTCTTTCGCTCCATAGATGCTGAGTTTCTCCAGCATTTTTGTGTACTTTTTTTTGTAAACCAGCATCTGCAGTTCCTTGTGGCATTACAACAAACTAATACTCATTCAGCATCAGATTTTCATGGAGTGCCACTGATTTTCTCAGGTATTCAACTCCTGATTGTTGCCACGTTAGTATTGAATGGAAATTATTTTTCTCTTGACTAAACTGCTTTAAATAAAGTGTGACTGATTAAAACGGTCTCTTTCTTCGGGGATAAAAAGATCAAAGAGACCAAAGGTAGGAAAAACTAAGAATGGATGAGAAATTTGTTTAAAATATATACATTTTCTTGACTTCTTCGGCGAGCAAAGTCATTGAAGATCTGAGTGATCTCTGGTAGCTCTCCCAACAGTTGTGCACTTTCCATGAAGTCTACTTGAGGAAGTAGGTGAGAAGATTATCGTGGGCTCCAATTTTCTCCTTGGCTGGCCTTCCAGCAAAGATTGTTTGGTCCCATGTACCCTGAATTTCATTTGTCTGTAATAGCTCTTCATTAAGATGCACATGAATCCAACTTTGATGGAGTCTGTGGTATAGCTTTAAATTGGCCAAGCCCTTGGAAGAACCCAACCAATTATTCTGCATCTGCCCAACAACCAGTATTGGCGACACAAGAGATTGCATATGATAGTTTATCCAGGAAAACAAGCAAACTGATGTTTAGAGGGATATGGGCCAAACGCAGGCAGGTGGGACTAGTATAGATGGGGCATGTTGGCCAGTGTGGGCAAGTTGTGCCGATGGGTCTGTTTCCACCCTGTAGGACTAACTTACAGTGTGTAAGTCAACGGACCAGGCAGCATCTGTGGAGGCAGAATGATGGCCAGTGTTAGTTCTCTCTGTTGCAATTGTGGGGCTTTTAGAGGAATCATGAGCGGCTGTCTCAAGCCTCGAGTTCCGCTGTGAGTTATCTGCTCCTCTTTGGTACATAAGCGGTCTCCCACATTCCTAAACCAGTGGAGATAAGACCAGTGGGTTATCTTCATTGGCGAAGGAGTATTATAGTCACAAAATGGCAAACTCCGGGTTCAGCTTGGCTCGGTTCTCGGTTGTATTACTTTCTGCACTGTTTGCCGGTTGAACGGTCGTGAACGAGAATGCTTTTTCTAAATATCCACCTGCCGTCCATCGCGACCTTCTGCCCTTGGAGATAGAAGGAATTGCAGATGCTGGAATCTTAAGCAAAACGCAAAGTGCTGGAGAAACTCCCCGAGCCAGGCAGACCCTGTGGAGGAGGCGGAGAGGTGATGTTTTGTGTCGCGCCCGGATCCCTTCTTCAGACCTTTGCAATGCACTCCCTGCTTGTCCTCAATGTGTGGTCTGTGGGGCCTCGGAACCCTTTCCTTGACGAGGAGAATCTTCCCCCCTCTGGAACTGTCCACGGCAGGTCTCTAACCACTCCCCCCCCCCCCCCCCCCCCCCCCCCCCCCCCCCCCCCCCAGCTGAATCATGTCTTAAAGGCCATTTCTGGACATCCTCCCATTGCAATCCTAGGACGAAGGTCCCACTGACCAACTAACTCCCATGCTTACCTCCTCTCTACATCCCTCCCCCGTCCAAGTTCCCCGGCCAGTCTGACTGTCTCCAACTGCATTTTATGATCTGTTCTACATTATCCCCCATCTCCATCCCCTTTGTCCTGTTTTCACACCTGACACTTCCTTATCTGCATATATTCCCCCTCTCCCCTGACATCAGTCTGAAGAAGGGTCTCGACCCGAAGCGGCACCCATTCCTTCTCTCCAGAAATGCTGCCTGTCCCGCTGAGCTACTCCAGCATCTTATGACTTCTCCCAACACACAGTGAATCTCAGAACGCCACCATCTCCCTGATCCATTCTGTCCCCATATGATCAGTTATCTTCCTTAAATTTCTCCTTTGAAATGTCTCTCTCTTTCTGAAAGCATAAACAATAATGGGCCTCTGCCAGTGCCAGACTTGTATCCCGGCTCGGCGCTCCATTAACCAGGAGTGACCTTCCCCTCTTTGACGTTATTAATGGTGAAGTTTCCATGACATTCCCCGATGCCCCGACGGCAGTGAAGCTTTTGGGTCGACAATGCCTGATCGGCGGCAGACTTCCAAAGCCGCCACCAGCGAGCTGCCCGAGTAACACAGACGCGCAAATGTCCAGACGTGTGCATCTCAACCTTTTTATTTGCAAACATTTACCAGCACAAAACAAACCAGACAGCGGGGCTTTTTGGTACCAAGTTTGTAGCCCACACCTCGAGAACGAGCGGAGCCCCAGATACCCGGACTCGCGGCAGCACCCGGGGCTTCCTGTGTTTAGAGATTTAAAAAATCTACGACTCTGTTCATCTGTGGTCTGGCATCAGTCATCCGTCTCTGTCTTTCTCTGAGTCTGACGGTCTCTCTCTCGAAGATAGACACAAAATGCTGGTCTCGTATTCCTAATTCCTGTCTCGCTGAGTTACTCTCGCTTTTTGTGTCTATCTTCGGTTTAAACCAGGATCTGCAGTTCTTTCCTACCACATGACTCTCTCTCTCTACATATTCTCTCTCTCTCTCTCCACCAATGCTCGCTTTCTCCACCCTCCACACACACACACACACACACACACACACACACACACACACACACACACACACATATTACACACACACACACACACACACACACACACACACACACACACACAACTACATAAGTCTGAAGAAGGTACACAAAAAGCTGGAGAAACTCAGCAGGTGCAGCAGCATCTATGGAGCGAAGGAAATAGGCAACGTTTCGGGCCGAACCCTTTCTTTAGACTGACATAAGTCTGAAGAAGGGTCTGTACCCGAAACGTCACCCACTACTTCTCTCCAGGGATGTTGTCTGTCCCGCTAAGTTCCTCCAAGATTTTGTGTCCACCTCAGGGTAAACATATAGTTTCTTTCACCCAAACCACATAACACACCATCAATCTCACACACACTCACACACGCTCACATCTCAAGCCGCCTCTGCACATTAATGAGCGTGAAGATTCCGTGTCAGTCACTTTCCGCAGCGGCCGGCCGGTGCTGCGAGTTCACCGCTCCCTCCATCCGCCCATCGGTCCGTATTCCTCTGAATCAAACTTGCGGGAGCCCCCGTACCCCCTCCCTGCCCAGCGGACGTTTCACGCCCGGCCAGCCACAGGTTAAAGGCGGATCGGGGCAAACACAGCCCCACCCCCAAAGTCCCAGCGCCTGTTCCCCTCCCCTTTCACCGTTTACACTTCAGACCCTAAATTGTCCCGAGCCTGTAACCGGCAAAGTCCCCGGTTGCTGATACAGGGTGCAGCAGAAAGCTGGGATAATCCGTGACTGGGGAAACTCGTGGAATTGTTCTGTCCCCTCTCTCCCATTCCCCTCTCCTCCACCCCTTAACTCCCTATCTTCTGATCGCCTCCCCCTCTCCCTCTCTCCCTCAACATCTTCTGATCACGTCTCTCTCCCTCTCCCCTTCTCTCCCTCTCTCCTCCACCCCTCAACCTCTGATTGCCCCCTCTCTCTCTCTCTCTCTCTCTCTCTCTCTCTGTCTCTCTTTCACCCTCTCTACCTATCTCCCCCCCTTCTCCCTCCCTCCTCTCTCTTTCTCTTTCTCTCTCTCCCTTTCTCTCTCTCACTTTCCCTCTCTCCCTCTCCCTGCTACATTGCCTGCCTCGCTCCTCTTTAATCTGTCTCCATCTCTCCGCGCAGTTCCATGTAGACACATACACACACACACACACATACACACTCACACACTGCAATCACGTGGCGCAGAGACACCTCCGCAATTTGGATGTGATGTCCGGGAGCTGGTGGAGAGAAGCGCCGGCTCCGCGCACTTTGCCTCTGCTCCTTGCCCCCCTCTCGGCCCGCCGGGTATTGATGGTGGCGGTGGCCGTGTGCGTGTATGTGTGTGTGTGCCCGCGCGTCCGGGGCGGGGGTTTGCAGTAGGAATTGCCCCGAGCCGACTGATGCGCAAAGGAAAAAATGGAAGTTCTACCCCTGTGCCTCTTAGCCGCCTTGTCTTGGATTTTTGGCAGCGATTTAACGCGAGCAGATTCCATCATCCACATCGGTAAGAAACGGCAGCGGTGTCTGTGTTGTACATGGTTGGAGAAGGCAAAGCGACTGGGGGCGGCGGGGAGGATCGGTGGAGATGAGATGAGAGGAGAGGAGAAGGGAGCATGTTTCGGGATGGTGGGCAGTTGAGATCGGGGGGGGGGGGGGGGGGGTGGATCTCTCTCCCTCTCCCCCTCTCCCCCTCTTCCCCTCTCCGTCTCCCCCCCCCCCCCCCCCCCCCCCCTTCCTCCGTCTGGGTGAGATGTGAGATTCTGACTGAAACCTGGGGCCGGCAATGAGCACCGATCCGGAGCTCTGTGTTGGAATTCCAAGCGTGCTCTCCGGACCTCTCTCTCCCGCTCCCCTCTCCCAAGCCCCTACACCATATCCCAGACCCCACAGCCCCCCCCCCCCCCCCGGCCCCACGATCCAAGATTCAACACCCAAGAAACTTTCTGCCCCCCCCAGCCCCGCCGCAGAAGCTTGAGATTTTTGGGGTCCCTCTGAAGCGTAGACTCGGGTGGCGGCGCACGGGGCGCGTCTCCCCGCCGGCGCCGTGTAAAAGTTTATGGGGACGCCCCTACCTTCATCTTTACCACGAACCCCTCTCTCCCTCTCTCCTGGTATCCTTACCCCAATCCTCCCCTTGTCCCAATCGCCCCCAACTCACCCCCTCTCCACCCAGGATCTGCCCCGAGTCTTTAATACATCTGTACGCCTACAAGTCTATCCCCCCCCCCCCCCCCCCCCCCCCCCCCCCCCCCCCCATCCTCCCCCCCCCCCCCCCCTTTCACATGGGCCCAGAATGTTGGACAAACGGTGAACCCAAACGGGCTAAAAACCGGAGCTGGGCTCAGCGACCTGTAGCCCGTTACTTTACAGTTCCCTTTCGTTGATGTAGAGGACGTCAGGGGTACAGGGCCACCAAACCCATAAAAAGCAGCGATCCGTCAGCGGCATAACCGGAGCCCCCCCTCCCCCCCCCCCCCCCGTTACTTTACAGTTCCCTTTCGTTGATGTAGAGGACGTCAGGGGTACAGGGCCCCCATCGAGCAGCGATCCGTCAGGGCCCCCCCCCCCCCCCCCCCCCCCCCCCCCCCCCCCCCCCCCCCCCCCCGGTGCGGCACCGCCGCCGTTGTCTCTCCCTGCCTTTGCTCTGAGCTCTTGTGAACGGACGGACACCTGTACACTGCCGCCAGTCCGCCTGGGCTTCGGACGGCAAGAACTGCATCCAATGTCCCATTTTATGCCGCTGCGGTAGGCTGTAAAATCGGCCCGAGCACGTTGGCAGTGAAACATGAATGTCTGTTGTACGCGTCGAGAGAGTTTCTTAAATATGTTCGTGTGACGGTCCGTGTACAGGCAGACACACACACACACACACACACACACACACACACACACACACACACACACACACACACACACACACACACACACACACACACACACACACACACACACACACACACTAACTAGATGTACGGCGTCGATAATATGATTCACTTGTAAGTAAAAACACTGAGTGCAGAATAGCCCCAACTCTCGCGTTGCGGATGCAGGCACCGGGAGAGACCCGCTTTTCCACAGGCACATACTTAAGAGACTCAAAGAAAGGCAAACACACAACCCCATCCTGAGCTGCCCAACCAACCTCTGCTGCTAAACCGAAGGCATTTTATTTCCCAGTCAACTATTGCAATTCAGGAGTCCTTATTTTGCATCTATTGTACAACCCTGGTGTGTCCGGGACCCAAGTGGGCAGGAGAGATCTGCATAGTGTTTAGATGCATAGGCATGGACCACACTGTACCCCATATACGGGCCTAGACTTAACATGACGTATCCAAGTGTGTATTCCCTCTTGTACTGTAAGCGGTCACTTTGGACTGTAATTAATGTTTTATTTTATTGGGAAGTTAAATCAGCCAGGCAACAAGTTTATTCGTTTATTAATTACAATGTCACGCATTAATAACTTTGTTTTCAAGATGGCATTTATCCCTGGGATTGAAATGTTGCATGAGGCCGGCCTTTAATATAACATCACGAACCAATGGAACAATATTTTCTTAACATTAATGTTCCCTTGGGAGCGTTGCGTTCAGGCAGATTTATTTATCAGGGGGTCACCAACCCACATATTAACCAGTGAATGCGTTCATGTTGGTCTTTAATTATCTTAATATCTCTTGTTCCAAGTGTTTTATATGATGAGTTGACGGAGCGCTGCCAGCGGGACTGGACAGTTCCCTGGTGCTGAAATTACTCGCTGTAACTTTAAAATGATGGGATTCCCAAATGTCCCGCTCGCTCCTGCAATTCGCCCCCCTTTCCTCTAACCTAACCCCCTCATAATGTGGCTGTAACTTGCCTACTCTTTATCGTTTGCTCTTTCTTTCTCAACCCCCTCCCCTCCCCAGGCGCAATCTTTGAGGAGAGCGCAGCGAAGGACGACGAGGTTTTCCAACTGGCCGTCTCCGACCTCAGCCTCAATGACGACATTCTACAGAGCGAGAAAATAACCTACTCCATCAAGTTCGTCGAGGCGAACAACCCCTTCCAGACAGTGCAGGAAGGTAGGTGCTATGGGCAAGATACAATGAAACCCTCCCCACAAATAACACGGCTGTGTCCCCTGCACCCGAGTCAAACCCACACTCCCGGCTATTTTTAAATTGCCTACACCTCTCCCCTTGGCATCATCCATGGAATCGCGTCTGACCGTCTCCCCACCCACACACAGACAGACAGTTGTGGGAATCTCTCCGCGGCTGCAGAGCCGATGGTGGGCGCTGTTTGACAAGGAATGAATGAATGAATGAATGAATGAATGTTTGCTGGTGGGTGATGGAGATTGAGAGGAGGCATCTGGACTCAGCTCAGCTATTGTCAGTAACTAGTTTGACCCCCACCCACCCCCACCGTCCACCGACCCCTCTTGCAAGAAAATGGCACCGGCGACACAGCCAGTGATCACGGGATACAAATGGATCTGACGCTCTCAGTCTCCAAATCCTTTCTCGGCAGATGGATTATTGCTTGCTTCCGCTGGGTTTTGTCGGAGAGATTGCTGCGTTGCATTCAAACTAATAATCCCGAATAAAGGATTAAAAAAAACAAAGCACATCTGCACGGGTTTAATGTAACCGTGCAGCGTCCAGTTTTGTAACTACCCTCACAGCGCTGTCCCAGGCGGGCTGTCTGAAAACCCCAGAGAGAAAGAGAGATGGTAACTGGATAGAGGAGTCACTGTCTGTATTTCCCTTCCCCTCCTGTTTGTGAGGTGGAGCGAACACGGGATCAGTATTCCCCCCTGAACCGTGGGTGCTGAACCGATTTGCAACCCAAACCTTGACATGCGGCAGACCTTAAGCAATGGATTATTGTTATGTAACTTAATACTGGTATTAATCACCGTAACATTATGTGATGTGCGGCCAGTTTCTTTAACGGGTTGGTGTGGGTAAGTATTGCAGTGTGGAAGTAAAACACTGCAACTGAACGTAACTTTGTCACGAGTGGCTTTAGTTCAGGAGAAGTACTGGCGTCATAAACCAGTTGGCAGAACCAACATTGTGGACCACAGCTGCACAATATAAACCTTGTACAGGTTTTACAACCTTTGTGAGCACGCAAGCACTTTTCACGTGTTTTGGGGTCTCTGCCCCTGGGGTGATGTTTTAAGGCAATATTGGCCCAACTAAACTGTTTATTTTGGCAGAAGGTATCAGTTCAGAGTTTTTGTTATAAGGGATAGCCAATCTCTGAAACATTGCTTCATTGAATATTTTCATTGAATATGAAGGAGGCCATGTGGTCCATCTGTCTCTTCATTCCCACCACCGCTGCACCCAAATGCATATCCAGATGTTTTTGCCTCCAACAACCCCCCAAGTATTTGCTGTAATATTACACCTTTATGTCAACTGTCCCTTGACATCTGTCTTGAGCTTTGATTATATCTGATTATCCTTTGACCTTATTTTGATACATTGCTTTAGTAATGTTACATTCCAATAGCACCCCTCCATTAAAACTGATTCAGCAAGTGTATTGGATTGTGTGTGAAATAGATCTCCATGCCAACAAACTTCTTCTTGCATATGGCATGCACAGCCTAAAGTTGTAGGACAACTTGGTCTATTTGATCTTATTTGACTGTGGTCAACAAACTGCCTCTTCAGCACCCATTGGGAAGTGTGTGTTTCCTTTTAGCACCTCTGTCCATAATATTTCATAGAACCTTCTCTTACCATTGAGTTGAGAACATTTACCTACTTACTACTCTAATGTATTTTGTTTCCATGAGTAGACTCACAGATTATTTAACGTATAATTTTGCCGATGTAGAACATTTTGATTGGACTTGTATTAATGGTTATAAGATGTTTTAATTCTTGAAAAAAATATCATGTGATATATTTGTGATATATTTATCCAGTTTCCACACAGATCAGGTCAATGCATTGGAACAATGAAGAACAATGTTTCTGACAATGTAGCCTTTATCTTAATTGTTAACTTTCAAATGGCAGTAAGCACCATTGGCGTTTGGTGGTTCAAATTAAATCTAGAATCATTTATGAAAAGAGTTAGATGCAGATTTTTTCCCTTGGCCCAGATAGTCTCATACACATACTGTCTTCTTTTGCAGAAATAAGAGTATTATATCTTGAAACCTTGCTTGGTTAGGGATAATCCACTTGTTCTTACAGATTGAAGTAATCTAAACAAGCCAACACTAGTTTAAGGATTTTAGTGGACATACTGCCCATTAAAATTTGAATGCCACTTGCAGTCATCGCGTTTATTAATGGTAAAAGTTAGATGTTTTTCTGATATCACCATTACGATTTAAAAAAAATATTTACCATTAATATTTTGACTTACAAACTTTACCAAGTAACTTCTTCACCAGAATGAGTAAAGCACTGTGACAGGGAGGAAACTGAGGGGGACATTTATTATGGAGAGGTAGAATTCTTGGGCAGATATTGATTGTTTGAAGTATTTTGATGTGACTTCTCAAAGGTAACTTCCCGATGGCTATTTCTTTGCAGCACCTACGTCTAAAATCTAAGCTAATTTCATTCATCAATAATGAATCGGCTAAACTAATTTGTCGCTTGCTCCTGTTCTGCACTTTGATTCCTCGAATAAATTTGCATTGATCTTTCAACTTTAAATTTTACTGATGTTATAAATGTATGTTGCATGTGATTATTAATGTTTCCAAGAAATGTTTGTGCTTCGAAAATTGATTGTATCATTTTGCAGTAGATTTACAGTGTCTCCCATATGTCAGTAGATCAGTTGCCTGTGATTGCTACATCAAGGAGTGATTGGAGCCAGCTTTTGCATCCAATTTGACAGCAGATCAGCTGAAATGAAAATACTAAAGACTCTGAGCAGAGTTTGTGAACACTGTGAAATCCAAATAGGACAATAGTGTATTGCTCATGCCTGCTGCATTTTAACATGGCAGTTCTGGTTAGTTGGAGGTTTATGCCCTTAGTTCTCAGAAGTCTGATTGTTCATTTTATCACAAGGCTTGGGATTGGGCTCATTTGTTCCTCCACAGGGAAGGATAGAAAACCAGTTAAGTCCTTCCAGTTCTATTGCCAAATATATCTAGTGGCTGCTTTCATAGAAGGTTTGCTGCAGAGTCTGTCCAAGTGCTCTGTTAGCCCCTGAGGCATATGGACAGATTTATACAAGTGGACATTTTTATCCAGTAGTGATCACAGAAAGTCTGGTATATCACCAGATATCATTCATTCAAGCATTTCCAGAAGGTCATTTTGGTGATGAGCCGGAGAGAAGTAATATGCAGGAAGTGCAATGGTGGTGTCCGGTTAGGATGGGAATAGATGAAGATATTTGCCTAAAATATCTACATGGAATTATTTGACCGGTGCACCATCCAGCAAACTTTATTATTTGTAATTCACGAGTGTGCTCAGAGGCCGGATGAGAGAAAGCAAATAGCTCTTCGATGGGGACAAGTGTAATCACAACATGTACTGTATGCAGTTTCATTCCAGAGGTAAAAACCTTTCAAGTGAAATAAGTTCAGAGCAATTTACAATTGTAATCGGAAACCAAAAATAATATTGAAAGTTGAATCTAAGTTTACCATGTTTCTCTGAGCTCTCGTTGTGGAAATGAACATTTAGTACAGTTAAAACCAAAGTGACTGTTGTAAGTTAATATGAAAAAGAGGTTCACTTAATCCAGCCCTATTGTTTCTCTGTTCGAGGGAGGGACATTAAGCTGACAGTGTGTGACAGTGTTGTGAAAGTGTTCTCCACATTGACATGGTTCTCATGTCAATGAAGGGTAACATCCAACAACAAAACCAACTCGTAAAAAGGCAATCATATTTGTGTACTTGGATGTTAACCTTGGTTGCTTATTGACTTAAAATAGAAATTTAAACCATGTAATCGATCCATTGCCAACATTGCTTGTTTTCACATTTAGATTATAATCTATTTATAGATAAACACAAAAAGCTGGAGTAACTCAGTAGGTCAGGCAACATCTCTGGAGAAAAGGAATAGGTGACATTTCGGGTCAAGACCCTTCAGCCTGAAGAAGGAGCTTGATCCAAAACATCTCTTATTCCTTTTCTCCAGAGATGCTGTCTGACCCGTTGAGTTACTCCAGCTTTTTTGTGTCTATCTCCAGTTTAAACCAGCAACTGCAGTTACTTCCTACTCATATTTATTTATACCCTGGCCCCACCTGCACCATCACTGATTCTTTGTTCACCTGAAGGCTCAATTTCCTCATTATCGTCACCGCTCGATAGCACGATCTAGTGTAGAACTTTGCTGCCATATCTTACATGTACACATCCATTCCTTCAGTCCTTCAAAGGCTCTTCATCTGCAAGAGTATCTCTTTTGAAACCTAATTATTGTCCAAAATTTTCTCCAGGACATTATCTTCTCATTTACTGAATTCCACGGATTCTGGAACAGTTCCAGCATTTCAATGATATCAAAATGCATCATGATTGTTGAAAAGAGGAATGAGAAAGAAATTAGGAACTAGATATTCTTGCATCTGTTCTCAGGACTTTGTGTACAGAATAAGGGGACAGGGCATTTAGAAAATCATAATACACAGCAACCTTGATATATTAAATCACAATTGTAGGTTTTATCATGTCCCAACATGGATATAAGGTAAATATTAGTTTCACTTGTAACACAGGAGCTTGTATGAAAGTTTACCCCTGACTTGTATTGGGATTGTATTATCAGGCAGAATAAATATACCAGAGGATAAAAAACCTAATGTGGGCAGATGGGATTAGCATAGATGGGTAAAATGATCAGCATGGATATGATGGGCTGAATGGCCTGTTTCTGTACTGTACAGCTATGACTATAAAAATAAATGATCTTTGTAAAATTCAAAGTTTTTATGAAACTTGGATAGATAAAGTGATGTCAGTGGATATAGTGGCTTTTGCTTTTATACAAGATATCATCTAGAATGTGTTATTTTATCAAAAGTATCTGTTACCTCTGCTTATTTCCTTTATCTGCGCTGCTGGTTTTGTCTTCAAAGAGTCCAATTAAATATGACAAATCTAATTTCTCATAAAAATCTTTCACATAAATGGACTGGGAATAATAGGGGATTGGGTGGGTTCATGAAAGGATAGGGAACAGAGTAGTAATGATGGTATTGTGCAGATTGACAGTGGAGTGCTATAGTGATCAGTACTAGTTCCTTTATCATTACCAATGTCAATGAATGATTCAGATGAAAAGATGGACTCTAACCTATGCAAGGTTGTTGATAATATATATAATGGTAAGATTGTAGGGAACCAGCACAGCAGGGCAACAGCAGAGACCTGGGCTTGATACTGACCTCGGATGCTGTCTGTGTGGAGTTTGCACATTCTCTCTGTGACTGGGTGGGTTTTCTCTAGGTACCCGGTTTTTCCCCGCATTCCAAAGACGTGCGGGTTTGTAGGTCGTGTAGGAAGGAACTGCAGGTGCTGGTTTAAACCGAATGTGGACACAAAAAGCTGGAGTAACTCAAAGGGTCAGACAGCGTCTCTGGAGAAAAGGAATAGGTGACGTTTCGCGCTCGAGACCCTTCTTCAGAAATAGGAGTAATGTAGAAATGTAGGTCTGTAGAAGGGTCTTAACCTGAAACGTCACTTGTTCCTTTTCTCCAGAGATGCCGTCTGACCCACTGAGTTACTCCAGCTTTTTGTGTCTATCCCAGGTTTGTAGGTTTTTTGGCTTCTGTAAAATTGCCCCTAGTGTACAGGATGTAAAACTGGGATAACATAGAACTAGTTGAACAGGTGATTCATAGTCAGCATGGAATCAGTGGGGCAAAGGCCCTGCTTTAATCTCTGAAGGAGCAGCCATAGGATATTTGATCCTTCATGCCGGCTTTGATCATGCCCCAACTTTTCTTCTTTGTGAGTTCCTTCCAGCTCTTAATTCTTGATCTTTCAAAAATGTAAGAGGATGTGCGCAAATGACAAGAGTCTGAAAAAGGATGTAGGCAGGTGGGAAAGGTGCAACAGATGGTCTTCCGTTTGAAGCATTAGGTTATCTATTAGCAATGAAGTATATTATTTGAAATGGTGCACAACACACACATGTTTGTGTTCAGGAGAATCCTGAGGTGCTAGTTTCTGAAACGCTAGAAGAATCACAGATGCAACCGAGCAAATGAGATAGCAGGTGGTATGTTACCTTTTTTCACTGATAAATTTGAGGAGCAGCGAAGGTTTTCCGTATAGGCACAAAGGGTTTATTCTGGTCTCAGTATTTAAAGGACAGATTACTTGCATTGGGTTGGAGTAGCATAGTTTCACCAGATTGATTCCCAGAATGAATGTTGGCTTCTAAGGAGAGAGTAAGTAAGATTTCTAATAATCACTGGGATTTTGAAGACTGAAATTATGTGATTGAAATATGAATGTCTGAAAATGATACAAACAAGTTATCTCTATCAGATGAAGAATTTAGAGCTAGGTAGCCTTGGGAAGATCATATTTAGTTCCAAGATGATGAGATAAATCATAACTCATTAATCGTTGGCATTCTCTTTCCCAAAGGATCTTGGATGACCAGTTGTGCATGAAGGAACTGCAGATGCTGGTTTACACCCAAGATAGAGACAAAATGCTGGAGTAACTCAGCGGGCTAGGCAGCATCTCAGGATAGAAGGAATGGGTGACGTTTCGGGTCTGAAGAAGGGTCTCGACCCGAAACGTCACCCATTCCTTCTCTCCAGAGATGCTGCCTGTGTCGCTGGGTTACTCCAGCATTTTGCGTCTATCTTTGGATTACCTGTTGTTGATTTCATTCAAGACTCGAAATTGAAGGATTTTTAGACTGAAGGGGAGTCATGGATTAAGGAGATTGGACAAAAAACATGAGTTAAGTATTGGGCATGATCTGTTGAATGACAGAGCAGTCTCATGAATCATTATGTTCTTTCACTATCTTTTTTTGCCCTATCCTAGCTCAGAATTTTGTTCTTTGACTCTGATGTCTCAAAATTAATTCACTGTTCAGCATTGGAGACAAAGACTTGTTGTTGTTTATGTTGTCATATCACTAAATCTCCAAATTATTTTACTAGTCGGCCTCTTTCCTGCTTTGTCCTCAAGGTTATCCTTTCAATGTATTAATTTCAGTCTTTTTCCCCTAGAAACACAAATCTGTGCACAACCCTGTCAGGTCAATGAAGGCCTTCTGTGTAATATCCGGAATTAAGTTGTGCAATGTAATTTTGATACTTTCCCCTTGTCCAGTCAACCATCGCTGATCAGACAGGCAGTGTCAACCCTAATCCTGGCTGAGATTATGTAGCTGCATGTAGCCTGGGATAAAGGGTGGAATTATTTGCTTTGGGTCTACATTTCCTTTGAGAAATAAGGCAGATAACGAATCTAACCCTATCTACTAAACCTTTCCTCTATCTCCTGCTTAGTGCCATCTAGTCTTCCTGTAAACCATTGTGGGGTGTTTTGTTTTGTGTAGGGAGGCGTATCAATGTAAGGTGTTATCGTCAACTATGTTCTAACAATAGATTTCCATTAAGTGCCTTGAATTCCACCGTAATTTTCATTGTTTATTGGGTTGCGATGATTACCATATTATTTCTATTGCATAATATTGGTTTGGCATGATGGATTCTGTGGAAGTCAGACAACATTTCTGTGGCATTCTTATTGCATTGTGGAAGCTGCATTATTTAATGTCACATTAAAGAGGCCATTAAGCAGCTGTTGAAAGTGACTTGCGTTGGTTGCTTGGACAAGCCTATACCAGGCAGGCAATCATTCTGCTTTTACATTCAGAGATACACGTCTTCTTGCAAGGAAAACTGGAGGCGATAACCTTAATCTACCTGGCACAGCACAAAGAGAGTGACATTGTCTTCCCACAGAGATAATAGAACCCTGAATAAATCTTTTTTTAAATTCAAAAGTACAGCGCTTTTGGTGTTGTGGAAATTGTTGCTGTCAAATTAAGGTGTAGAGCAAATAATCAGATCGTAAATCGGTGTGTCAGAAAGGAGTATTTCAACCACATTACTAAGACTGATTCTCTCCCCAGAATAAGTTCAATGTAACTTGCCCTGTCACTGATACACACCCCTTGACACCTAACATATCCGCCAGTCCCAACCCTGTGAAATTATTTGGTATTATTGATTCCTTCACCTGAAGTAATACTCTATAAAACCCTTGCGACATCTTAAATGCTTCCAATCCAATTAGATAATTTCTTCATTTTAATTTAGATTATAGACACATTGTGGGAACAGGCCCTTCTGCCCACTGAGTCTACACTGATCAATGATCACCCGTACACTAGCATTATCCTACATACTAGGGCCAAATTATAATGTTTACTAAAGCAAATTAACCTACAATCCTGTACGTCTTTGAAGTGTGGGAGGAAACCGGAGCACCTGGAGAAAACTGATGCAGCCATGGGGAGAGTGTACGAACTCTGTACAGACAGCTGCTGTAGCCAGGATCGAACCGGGGTCTCTGGGGCTGTAAGGCAGCAACTCTACCGCTGCGCCACGGAGGCTACATGTAATACTGCTGGTAATATTGATTCCTTTATCTGAAGCAATACTTTCTGTCTAGAAAAACCTTTGGACGTCTTAAATGCTTCAATTCGACAATTTCTAAATCTTCACATACACAAAGTTTGTCTAGTAATTTACCCCACTGATCATTGGCATCTTTAAGGTGAATCTGTCCTGCATCCCTTCCATAGCTCTCCCAGAGAGCAAAGTTATCAGAACCAAACATAATGTCCCAGTAAGACGTATGCCTCCATTCTAATGCCATCCACATTACTAGCTAATCATTGTGAGTCACATATAGAGCTATAACCATGCCCAAGACTACTCAGCTTGTATGTAGCCTAGTATAGAGCATGGGACCATCTTCATTAGTTCAGATCTGCATCAAATATTGCATTATCTTTAAGTCATGTCAGAAGGTCATAAGTGATTTTTTACATTTTTTACGTTTTTCACACAGAGAGTGGTGAATCTCTGGAATTCTCTACCACAGAATGTAGTTGAGGCCAGTTCATTGGCTATATTTAAGAGGGAGTTAGATGTGGCCCTTGTGGCTTGGGGTATGGAGAGAAAGCAGGTACAGGATTCTGAGTTGGATCATGTTGAATGGCGGTGCAGGCTCAAAGGGCCGAATGGCCTACTCCTGCACCAATTTTCTATGTTTCTATGATAGGAGCAAAATTAGGCCATTCAGCCCATCAAGTCTACTCTGCCATTCAATCATGGCTGATCTATCTCTCCCTCCTAATCCCATTCTCCTGCCTTCTCCCCATAATCCTTGAGACCTGTACTAATCAAGAATCTATCTATCTCTGCCTTAGAAAATATCCATTGACGGCCTTCTGTGTCAAAGAGTTCCACAGATTCACCACCCTTTGTATGTAATACACCGACAAGAAAAACTAAAGTTCCAAAATAAACATAACCAAAGAAAAAGGGACAACCGAACAATATACAGTAGGTACTAGAAATGTTCAGCAGGTCAGGCAGCATCTCTGGAGAACTGTGGTGGAGAATTGATGGCATTGTTCCATGACCCTTCATTCGACTGGAACATCAGAAATGGTATTGATTTGTTAGGCAGTATCTCAGGAATTTAATACCGAAGAATTTCACAGTCAGTAACATTCTTTTTATTTAAAAAAAATTATGCTTTAGTCGTAATATAGACACTGTAAATACAATTGGAATATTCTTTCAACATTCATTGTACTAACAATCAATCTGTTCTCTTTCAATGTGCCCATGCCAACTCACGTCTCCTGCTTAAACAATGCATCTCCTTCCCTATTGACACACCGACTGATAATTTTCTGACAGAATGGTTTTTGAAACTAATGTCAACCAATCTGGATTTGCATATCCTCTCTGAATTAAAGTGAGCAAGACATGCTTTATTATGGTCGGAGAATTCCAATCTCTGATTTGAATATACGGGCTGGATGAAGCTAGTTGACAACATGACTTTTCCAAAACATTATTTTTCCACTGGTTCACGATGGAATCATTGCAATGTTTCATGCTGTGGCTGAGCAACATGGGTGATAATTGGACAGGTGTTTTCTATTTAGTGTGAATGACGCATATCTAACATACTATGTATGTCGTTCAGTATTGCTTCCCATATCTTCCCTGTGTCATAGAGTGATTCATTCATAGACTCATAGTGATACAATGTGGAAACAGGCCCTACAGCCCAACTTGCCCACACCGGACACCAGGTCCCAGTTACACTAGTCTGACCTGCCTATGTTTGGTCCATATCCCTCCAAACCTGTCCTGTCCATGTGATTCAAAATTTCTAAATGCTGGCCTTTTCAATCCCACTTTCCTCCTTCTCTTTAAACATCCTTTTCTCTGTGCTGTATCGTTGCCTCCATAATTGCCCAGTTTGCCAAATCAACATGGATGAGGTGATCATACAACAGAGCGAGGGATCAGAGTCACAGCTGGCTCTCATTCTCTTGCCATTTAAAAAAAGGCTCAAAGTGATCTTCCATTTGCAACAGTGAGTGGGACTGCTCCATTTAAATGACAGCCAGCATTTAATGCTAACAAAACGACAATGTTAAAAACGTTAAAAAAAAATCTACAGTTCAATAACACTGTAATAGCGTTTAAGTAAATAATTGACTTGCTTAATAACCCTGAGAAGCTGGCGCAACCAATTATAATAATGAATTAATAATATTACAACATTGCTGTAAATATAGGGCTCTAGGAGTCATAATATAAATGTTCGGCAATATTGAATCGTTTATCGATCCAATCAAAGAATGTTTTCTAATCTGAAGGTCAGGATATTAACCTTCAAATCCTTACTGTATCCTTGAGCAATCCCTCTCTTTTTCATCAGTTCTCACACCCAATGAGCTTAAAAAGCCCTAAGAAGGAGTCGCTGGTACCCAGTTATTCATCTAATAAGGGGAGACAGGAAAACAAAGACTTTGTTTCACCATAAGGTGCTCTCTTTGTTTTACCGAAAGGTGTTCTCTCTCTGAGTAGGTGTGGGTCATCACTCCAAATCAGCTCAGTTGGAAGTAACCAGGCCTTCCAAGATGACTGGTATCCACAGGAGATGCTGCCTGTCATGGCAAGGATACCAAAGGCAATGTCAGGAGAGGAAATGCACAACAAATAAGAAACGGAATCAAACGTGTAAAAGTGCCGGATTAAATCCCACCTTAATACCATGCTCCAAATTGGTGCAAGCTAGATCTATTTTGAGTTTCTCTCCACCGAGATATTTTCTCTGTGCTAAACGGGTTTCTTTCAAGAGATGAGAGAGGCTGGGCACAATTGCACAGAATATACAGACAGAAACAGACTCTTTCCCCAATCTGTGTAGGAAGGAACTGCAGATGCTGGTTTACATCGAAGTTGGACACAAAATGCTGCCTGATCCACTGAGCTTTTCCTCGGCTTGTTTGGGTAGATTTTTTATACCCTGCCGAATCTGCTCCATCTACCTCTCATCTCACGATTTGGGAGAGCTCTCATATATTTTCTCTTGTGTGATAATTTCAAATCATCTCAAGTTTCAAGAGAATCAAGAGTGTTTGATTGTCCTGTACACTGGAGCAATGGAATTCTTCATTGCTGCAACTCTATGGGCACATTATATGCAATAAATACGTGTATAATAAGTAAGTTGTTATTCATTAAAGGAGGCCACAATATTGCAAGCCAAATTACATAATGCATTAAGTTTTGTTTCCTAAAGGTTCAGAGGTGATAGGAGCAAAACTAGGTATCTTGCCCATCAAGTCTACTCTGCCATTCAATCATGGCTGATCTATCTTTCCCCCTCAATCCCATTCTCCTGCCTTATCCTCATGAATCCTGACACCTTAGTAATAGAAAGTCCATGGTAGTGGTTAGAACCACTTCCCATAGTTATGATTATTATTATGTGGTAAGCAGAATCACACAGAGCAGTGTATCCGTGACCTGACTAAGGTCTAATTCAGGTTTGAACAACTTCAATGCATTGTAATACTAACTGGTTGAAATTTAATTTGCATTTTTATTGCTTTGATAACCTTTGATGCTGCTTACAGTAATGTGTTGACATGTAGCCTTGCAGATTTTTGCTCTTCTGTAGAATTCAGTTTCTTATTGAACACATTTTTTTTCTATTTTATTTTTTTTAAACATCCCCGGGTTGCAAATTTTCTGACCCCTCCTTGAAGCGGGTGAATAAATTGTGAATGTACAGACCTGGGAGATTTCGCTGTAGTTCAGCATGAGCAGTTTATTTATCTCTTGCACTCCTCAACCATTTAACGGTGGTCAAATGTATTCAGCTTCTAAATATATTTATCAATGGTTTCTGCCTTATTGTCCCTTACTCTCGCCCCCTCCGATCCCACACAGTAATTCTTTATAAAGGGTGACATATAAAGTGTTGGTGTAACTGAGTGGGTCAGGCAGTATCCCTGAAGTGTGTCGGGTTGGGACCTTTCTTCAGGCTGATTGCCTGATGGTGGCAACGCAAGAAAAGAGGGAGGGATGAGTGATAGGTGGATACAGGTGAGGGGAGTTTGACAGGTGGGTGGCAAAAATGCTGAAGAAAATAGACAAAAGAGTGACAGATAAGGTGAATGGATGAGTAAAATGTAAAACCAGAGGAAGGGATATTGGTGGAAGGGAACAGCCCCCCCAGAGATGCTGCCTGATCTATTGAGTTACTCCAGCACTTTGTATTTCACTCAAGATTGCAGCCTCTGAAATTTGGGTGCCTCCATTGTTTAGGGACTGGGTAAACTTGCAATTTTACATTCCCTGTAACACAATTGCAAACTAATTCTTTCGACATGGGTCTATAAATTTGTTTTCTGTAGCAGAGGATTTTTTGGTCATGTTTCGTACATCATTGTTGAGTTATTTCTGTGTTGACTGGCTGTACACGACTGTGAAATTTTCAAACATCAGTCGCTGGCACCGTGGATTGTTCAAGTCACTCTTTAACAGAGAACCCATTGAAAGTGTATCTCTGCAGCCCACCACTCCATTATAATAAGCTTTTTCATAGACAAACACTTATAGAGGGAGCTTGTTCCCCTTTGATATGTCTTTGCACCACAGTAGCCAGAGCTAGGACTATTTTTTTTTTTTCACCCCTCAAATCTTCTTGCTCACAATGAGTTATTCAGACTTGATATCTTGGTATTCAAGTCATTGCATGTTTTCTCAGATGGGATATCTCAGAGATTTGAAGTTTTGCCATTGCTTCAGGTAAGGATGCTTTGAAGCCCGGGTCAATAGTTCTGTCAGTGTCAGAATTCGCCTCTGGTCTCTCTCTTCAATCTATCCAGATGGGGGTAAATTATAAACCAACATTCATCAATGTGTTTTTATAAAGATTGCTCCTCACAGAAAATTCTGTTCCATCATTAGGAAAGTTCCTGATTTCACAAAAATCTGTGGAACAAAGGAAATATTGACATGGTTTAGCCAACTATGTCTTCTCCCACAGGTAACAAACAACCCGAAATTGACCTTGTATAAATAAATCAGTTTGAATATGTGAGCACGGTGGTGGAGGTTTGCAAGTCTGCTGTCTATTTTGAATTCTGCATTTGGAAAAAGGCCAATTTGGACGTTCTTTCTTCAGTAGATCCACTGAGAACTGCTTTATGAGAATTGATTAAACCTCAGGCATCTGCTTCTTTACCTTCTGTTGTTGATCAATAGGGGCCTTTGTGCTCCATGTTTCTCCCCTTCACACTCCGAGTGTGCTGACTGGTCTGCTTCATGGAGCTGTGGGAGTTAGTAACTCTTCAACACTTTGCCCATGAGAAGGTGGACCCGATGAGTGCTATGTTAAATGATTCAGCTGTAGATAGTGGGAAAAGTCATCCTTGCATCCCTTTCCATCTTGTATTTTGCAACAAAGTACACTGAGAGTTACAGGGAAACTCCTGATCCTCGTGTCAGCATTGGTTTTACTGTTTGAGATCAATTTCCCCAAGTGAAACTTGTCAATGTACCCCTTACTCCAGCAGGAGGTGAGAAGTAGCTCTGTGGCCCACCAACAACTCTCACCACCAGCCACTATCAACCCTCGCTAACCACCAAATATTACCATTACTAGCAACTCTCCCCACCAACATCTCTCACCACCGCTACTTCCAACAGCTCTTGCCACTAAGAACCCTCACCAACCACCAGAATTACCACCAAGATTCAAGATTCAAGAGAGTTTATTGTCATGTGCCCCTGATATCGGACAATGAAATTCTTGCTTTGCTTCAGCACAACAGAACATAGTAGGCATTGACTACAAAACAGATCAGTGTGTCCATA
This sequence comes from Leucoraja erinaceus, assembly GCF_028641065.1. Classification (NCBI taxonomy): domain Eukaryota; kingdom Metazoa; phylum Chordata; class Chondrichthyes; order Rajiformes; family Rajidae; genus Leucoraja; species Leucoraja erinaceus. The sequence goes on along the minus strand of NC_073410.1, from coordinate 10,435,613 downwards.
TACCATTATGTAAATATATACACGCATGAATAAATAAACCGATAAAGTGCAAATAACAGATAATGGGCTATTAGTGTTCAGAGTTTTGTCCGAGACAAGTTTAATAGCCTGATGGCTGTGGGGAAGTAGCTATTCCTGAACCTAGTCGTTGCAGTCTTCAGGCCCTGTACCTTCTACCTGAAGGTAGCAGGGAGATGAGTGTGTGTGGCCATGATGGTGTGGGTCCTTGATGATACTGCCAGCCTTTTTGAGGCAGCGACTGGGATAGATCCTATCGATGGTAGGGAGGTCAGAGCTGATGATGGACTGGGAAGTGTTTAATACTTTTTGTAGTCTTTTCCTCCACCAACTCTCACCATGATTATCACCTACAATAGCGCCCACCATGAACCAGTAACAACCCCCACCCCCAACACCTACCAACCCCATCAACTACCAAATATCATATGACTCAGTTTGAAGAAGAGTCTCGCACTGAAGCACCTACCATTCCTTCTACCTAGAGATGCTGCCTGTCCGGTTGAGTTACTCCAGTGCCTATCTTCGGTGTAAACCGGCATCTGCAGTTCCTTCCCACATATTACCATTCCCAACTCCCACCACCAGTCCCCCACCAAACATCACTATTACCGATCCTTGCCACCAACCACCAAACTGCATCACCACCAACTACCAAATATCACCACCAACCTACCCTCACCACCAATCCCAAACAAACTAAATACCTTCAACACCAAGACCCTCTCCATCAACCCTCACCGCCAACCCTAAATAACGACCACCAACCAGTGACATTCATTACCAGCCACCATCAATCTGGAACCAATCCACATCAACTCGGAGTAACCACCAATGTTCACCATCAAATACCACAGTCAACAAACACATCCAATGGACCTGTGTAAACCTGAATGAATGCAATTCTAAGCTTCACTGACTTGAATAATGAAGCAAAATTATAATGACCATCTATTGTGGCTTTCCACTCCAATAGTTGAGATGGGGAACAGATGTAACCGTGATTTAAATCCCCAATTTCCTGACCGTATGAAGATCAGAAGGACGAAAGGCACTAAGGGGGGGGCTGATCAAAATGTTTTTCAGATGTTTTAACCAAAATTCTTAATCTTTGCCCGGGGGTGTCATGGAGCCGCAGAGCACCAAACAGGCCCTCTAACCAATCTCGTCTATGCTGCTGAATGTGCCCCATATACATTGGTACCATTTGACCCGTATCCCTCCAAACCTTTCTTATCTGTGTACCATGGGTGTCAGTGAAGTGTTTTACTGGTTTCACCAGTCCTTGCTCTTTCACTAAGTTGGGTATATACATTGTCTGTAGGAAGGAACCGCAGATGCTGGATTACACCAAAGGCAGACTCAAAATGCTAGATTAACTCAGCGGGCCAGGCAGCATCACTGGATAGAAGGAATGGGTGATGTTTCGGGCTGTCTTGACCCAAAACATCACCCATTCCTTCTCTCCAGAGATGTTGCGTGTCCCGCTGAGTTACTCCAGCATTTTATGTCTATCTTGGTTGTGTACATTGTTTGGGTAGGCAGGTGATAAGCCTGTGCACACCTTGTCTGCACAGTTCATGTTGGATAAGCAATGTATCAAAGCTGGAGTTGTCATCAGAGGCAACACTGACATTGGTGAAGTGAGTCTTCGAATTTGTATCGAGGATCTGTTAATTAATGCATTATTTTACGACAGGACAGTTTTCACTGTGCAGATTTTTCGCACACAGGATGGTGTCTACCTGGAACAAGCTGTGGGATGAAGTTTAGAAGCAGGTCCCATTGCAATGTTTAAGGGCTATCTGGACAGGTCTTTGAATGAAAAGCAGTGTTGGGATGTGGATCGAATGCGGGCAAATGGGATTAGCACAAATCGGTGTCAGTGTGGACATGGGCAATGTTGGCTGAAAGACACATTTTTCTGCACTGCACAATTCAATTACTATGATTCTTACACTATTGCAGTGCAACAAGCAGAAAGCTGAATTGAGCAAACGCTTTGTAAAACTAAGAGTTTAATTGCAATTTAAATTGTGGGTTCAAATTTATTTTTGTTGCACATTTTAAAGGTATAATTTGGTAATCTCTCTTGACTGTGAATGAATAGTCATGAACAACTGCAATTTTCGTGTGAAGTAAGGGGTAGAATGTGAGGCTAAGTCAGGCATCATTATAAAGTCACAGTTCTTCCCTATTATATTTCATTTTAAAATTATATAATTTAACATCAAAAACTGACTATTTGTTAAACAGAAGGTAAGCTGCAAGAGGCAGTTTTCTTTTCAGTGCGGAGTTGGAGGACATAAAACTAAAATGTTACTGTAATACAGAGAATGCCTTCATTACAATGCACTGCATGGATGAGCAGTTCCCATTATAAATGTGGATGCAAGATTTCACGTCGTGAATCTTGGCACAAAAGCGAATATAATCACCATGGGAGGAATGAATTCAAGGTTGTGTGTATATGAATACAATATAGTCATATGGTAAATGTGAAAATATGGACTTGTATCATGGGAAGAGAATAAGAATATATGTTAAAATACAGCTGTCTTCAATATGTGGTTACCTTATAAGGAGGTATGCATTATAATACAAGCTGGAATTCAAGGTGGGAGACGTTTATGTGAGTTTAATTTCTGTTTGATAATGGAAGGTGAAGGGCAATTCACACTGTTGGATGTTACTTTTCTACCTGATGCTTTGTATTTTAATTTCTCAAATAACATAGAGACTTTGAAGCTCTCCGATGAAGAGATAGATGTAGAGAATCAGTGAAAGTGCTGGATATGTTGTGGGAGAACAGATTAAAAGAAAACAGTGGGTATCTGAAAGAAAAGTAGAAGATGCTGTAATAAATAAAAATGAAATAAAAAGATTTTTTAAAAAAAGAAAAAATATATACTGCAGAGGTTGTAAATCTGAAATAAAAAAAAAAAAAAAAATAACAAAATTCTGGAAACACTCAGAAGGTTTAGCAGCATCAAGTTCTGATGAAAGAGCACAGAATTGAAGCATAAATTGCTTCTCTTTCCACAGATGCTGCCGTACATGCCTAGTGTTTCCAGCATTTTCTGTTTTCATTTCAAACAACGTGTTGAAGGAGAAAAAATCCTGCAAATGTTTTGGGTAAAAAAAGACATTTGTTAAATTAGTACCAAAAAATGTTAACGTGACAGGAAACTGGAAACTTGTGTGCACCTATTCACGATTAAAACTCACCTGTTGCCTGAGGTTTAATGTTTAAGAAAGAAGTTTAAGATGTTTAATGTTTAAGAACTGCAGATGCTGGAAAAATCGAAGGCGGACAAAAAAATGCTGGAGGAACTCAGCGGGTGAGGCTGCATCAATGGAGAGAAGGAATAGGAGACATTTCGGGTGGGAACAACAGAGGAGAATGACTGAACTTTGGTGCCTTCTCTCACAGTGGGAAACTTTGATTCCACTGTGTGGGGATGTCTATGTTAAAGACTACCGTGTTCTGTGCTCTTCTTTATTCGTCTGGCTGTATGCGGACCACAAATTTCACTGTATGGGGACCACAACTGTACCAGTTGGTACATGTGACAATAAATGTATCTTGTCTCTCTCTTGTCTCTTCATTGTCTCCCTGTTGCCTGTGGTGCCTGTGTTTGGTTTGGCAATTAAAAAGTACAATTAAAATTGCTGATTTAAAGATTAAAAAAAGAAGCAAACGGCAGCAGAATTCCATGCATGTGATTGGATTTAATGTGTGTTGAAAGCAATGTTAAGACCACTTTGCTGAGTCATTCACAGATGAGTCCTTGTGTGGGAGAGGAATATTAGCAGCAATTTAATTGTAGAGCAGGAATTCTGTAATTGTGTGCCTCATTGTATTTCCCAACTTAAATTAACTTGTGCTTTGATGAACTGGGTTTCTAAATGTAGCAATTTGTGTAGCAATCAATAGTCTTTTTATTGGAACAATAGAGATAACAAGAAGAGATCCTGCATTTGTAAATGAGGGACATTGCATGGAATAGTAATTACTTAGCGGCTAAATTGAAACCCAACACTTTGCTTTCAAGTATGGAGAGTCGGCCAATAATATGTTCCTCTGCTGAAGCAGAATATCAATAGAATTAATTGTACAGTTGTGCGGGGGGATATTCCTCTTGTTGACAAAATGGGCAAGATTCAGTTTTGAAAGAGGTTCAAGGCAGTCTGGAATATGGTCCACAAAAATGCTGGAGAAACTCAGCGGGTGCAGCAGCATCTATGGAGCGAAGGAAATAGGCAACGTTTCGGGCCGAAACCCTGACTCGAAATATCTCCTATCCATGTTGACCAGAGATGTTGCATGACCTGCCAAATTACCCCAGCATCTGTGTGTCTTTTATTAAACAAGCATCTGCAGTTCCTTGTTTCAAGGTTCAGTTTTGGCTTGGAGCTGGCTTTCTTACCCTCTATCTGAGGAGGTTGTGAGTTGAGACTTCAGGCAGGGGATGAGTTGCTGTGGTTTATTCACTTGGTAGCTGGACTTTCTGATGGGTTACTGATGGGGTAATGTTATTTCCATTGGTCTTTGCATCATCATCAAGGTTCTTCCATTCAAGATTATTACATGGGGCCTATAGCCAGGGTAGATTACTGCATTTTCACAAAAAACATTATTAGAAAATGTTGTACAATACCCAGAATATTTATTGATGTCAAGTCAATCTCACCATTTAAAGGGATGATGAAGGGAGATGGGCGGTTTTATTCACTTCTGCAACTATGCAAGCACTGGCTTTTGGGCGGGATATTTAATGAAGGCCCTGTCAAACTGACCTGCTGAGTTGCTCCAGCACTCTGAGACTTTTTATTTGTAAACCGGCATCTGCAGTTCCTTGTGTTGCTCTCTCTACCCTCATGGGCGGATGTGAAAGATTTTATGGCGATGCTTGAAGAAGTCCAGAGCATGTTTGGATGATACTTATCCTTCAAAAGAACTCTAGAAACAAGCTTCCTCCTGCCCACAGATATTATCATTATAAAGTTCATTCATGTGCATCAGCTTAGACTCAGTACATATTCCACTAGCAAACCTCATACTGCTTCTCATCAGTATTCCAGTAGAACTGTAGAAACATAGAAAGTAGGTGCAGGAGTAGGCCATTCAACCCTTTGAGCCAGCATCACCATTCAATATGATCATTACTAATCATCTAAAATCAATACCCTGTTTCTGCTTTCTCCCCATATCCCTTGATTCCGTTAGCCTTAAGAGCTAAATCTAACTCTCTTTTGAATACATTTCAACATTGTCCCCTGTCCCTTCCTTATGTATCATTATTTAGTATCAGCGCAAAACTTTTTGGGATGTTTTTCTATTCCAATTATACTTTAATTCCTAAAATATCAATTAAATTGCAGTATTTATCACCAATATCTTCAACATCCTTCCACACCAGGGTTATTTTTTTTTTGGGGGGGAGGGGGGAAGAAAAGATACAAAGTGCTGGCGGCGTAACTCATCAGGTAAGGCAGCATCTCTGGAGAAAAGGAATAGGTGACGGTCACACTCCAAAGATTTACAGGTTTGTAGGTTCATTAGCTTCAGTAAAGATTGTAAATTGTTCCTAGTGTGTTATATGTGTTATGATTGTGTTTATAGTTTGTTTGGTTGTTTGTCTTTTGCACAAAAGTCCGCGAGCATTGCCACTTTCATTTCACTGCACATCTCGTATGTGTATGTGACAAATAAACTTGACTTGACTTGACTTGACTAGTGTGTAGGATTGTGCTTGTGAGCGGGGATTGCTGGTCGGTTTGGATTTGGGGGGCAGAAGGGCTTGCTTCCATGCTGTATCTCTAAACTAAACTAAAATAAACTAATGTTGCTGTAATCTTATATTCCTATCTGTACTGCATATTATTCCACTAATCCTTGTTATTTGCAAAAGATATATTTCCAGATTTATGCTGCGCAAAAATATATTAATATATTTATTTTTGATTCAAATTCAAGTAAACACACATTGCGGCTACCTGACGTTTATCTGAGCTAATATTGTCTTAACATTGAGAACTTTATTAAATGCCTTCTGGAGTTTCATAGTAACTTTGAAACGTGTGTGTGTGATCCAATTATAATTGTCATCCATAACCTTCATTAATATACATTGGATTTTCCAAATCAGCTCAAATATCCTAAAGATAGTCTATATGTTGCAAGGTATAGATTCTGGTAACTTCACCACGACTGATGTTGTTTCTTTTGATTTCCTTGATTTCAGTTTCTCATCTTTCCTATACATAGCATAGTTGAAGGCTCAGTTCCTTCAACATATTGATCCAAGCATCTTCAAATCCTTGCCAGTTTCTGTAGAAGCCCTAGTGTGGAAGTTAAAACATGGGGATCATTCAGTCTTTGGCACTGATATTCTTTATAATCCTGCTCGTATCCTATTATTATTCCAGTCCTTGGTTTATTAATTATCACCATTAATTAGTCTCTGCCATCACAATATGTATAATATAGAAACCAGACCTACGCTAGTTATCATTCTCCATTGCAGCTCCAAGTACCTTCTTTGGTCTATTCTAATATTCTCCCTCTGATTCTCCCCTCATCAGCTCCTCGTGGTACTGAGTTGCACATGTTCACCATTCAACTGGTCGAAGAGGCTTCCTCTGAATTACCTATCAGATTTAGTGGCACAGTTTATGTTTTTTTTCACCTGCAAATGGAAGAAAGTTCTCGACCCGAAACATCACCTGTTCTTTTTCTCCAGGTCTGCTGCCTGACCCGCTGGGTTACTCCAGCCTTATGTGTCTGTCTTCAATGGAAACACATCACTCCACCTACCCTATTAAACAACTCCTTCACCTCCTTGATCTCCAGCAGCTCATCCCTTACCGTTATTTTTCGAGAGAAAAAAAAGTTTGTTCAATCGTTTCTGATTGTTGTAATCTCTCGTTTCTATTCTGATCCCAGTAATTTTTATTGCATTTTCTTCTACACATTTAATTCCTTTTGTAATGTGATCAGAGCCATTTGCAGTATTGCAATTAAACTAACCAGATTTTTGATACAAATTTAATATGACTTATCTTCTTTTTCAAATTCTGTCCTTCTAGAAACGAGCTCCAGTGCTTTGATGGATTATCATTATAGCTTCCTTTAATGTCTACCTACTTTTAGAATATTATGAATAAGTGCCTCAGAATCTTATTGGTATCGTTATTCTTCTGACAGAGGGGGTCATCACGCATTTACATGTATGGAGGTTCACTTGCTAATTCCATAACCATCTCAAAAGATTATTAATGTCAACCGATATTAGATTGCAGTTTTCCTCAGCAATCCCCCATTTTGGTGTCAAAGGCCAGATTTAAATATCCTTTTCAATCATGAATGCAAAAAGATTTATGCAAATGCTGAACAGTAATGCTCCAGTCAATATCTTTGTAGAATATCACTTCTAAACCTCTTTCCATTTTTGTAATCACTTTTAATATCTACAATTCATTTCTTATCTATTAGCAACTTGCAATCAATTTTGCTCATTGCAGTCTCAACAGTTTCTGCTCACTAATGGCTTCTATCTGAACGGAGTGGTGGAGGGGTTGAGATGGCGTAGATAATGGAAGATTGGGGTGGTGAGGATGGCGGAATGGTTGGATTGTTATGGGTTGGGGTTTGGAGTGTGTGGAGGTCGTGGAAGGAACTTGGGTTGGTGGGGCATATGGGAGGTGTTGGTGGGAATAGGAACATGTTTGTGTGTACTTCTGCTTTATGCATTACTGAGACATTCATGTCCTTGTCCCCATGCCTTCAATGTCAGACACAATGCTGTGTCTCTGGTTTCCAATGATGCCTCACCCAAGAGATGTGTGACCCTTGGGATGCTTTGTATCGTCAAGCCATTTGATTGTTGGGAGCATGTTGCAGGTCTCAAGGCCCTGAGCTATAGGCAGGGGTTGAACAAGTCAAGTCAAGTTTATTTGTCACATACACATACGAGATGTGCAGTGAAATGAAAGTGGCGATGCTCGCGGACTTTTGTGCAAAAAGACAAACAACCAAACAAATTATAAACACAATCATAACACACATATACCTTTACATAATAAATAATGGAAGGAAAAACGTTCAGTAGAGTTAGTCCCTGGTGAGATAGGCGTTTATAGTCCGAATGGCCTCTGGGAAGAAACTCCTTCTCATCCTCTCTGTTCTCACCGCATGGCAACGGAGGCGTTTGCCTGACCATGGCAGCTGGAACAGTCCGTTGCAGGGGTGGAAGGGGTCTCTCAGGCTAGGCTAGGAACAGGCTAGGATTTTGTTCCTTGGAGTTCAGAAGGATGAGTTTGATTTTATAGATGTGTAAAATAACCAATAACCCTTTCTGGCTTAAGTCCTCCCTCCACCACCTCCAGTTTAAATTCCATTTGGAATATTTTGGAGGACCAAGAAACCAAGAAACAAGAAGATAAGATCATGAGAAGAATTCCTACAAGTCCACATCACAAAATTAGAAATTGATCAGCCAGAGCTGAACACACTTCTCGGCATCTGCAAACAATGGATTCTTGCGTTTCTTGTGCATGGTGGTGGAAAGATTGGCGGAAACAGGGGCACGACGTGAACACTCTTTCCTTGATCCCACGAGAGGAATTTATAGGGTAATTGCACAGTCTTTTACCCAGAGTAGGGGAATCGAGAACATGGGTTTAAGTTGAGGGGGAACGATTTAATAGGAGCATCAGACCAATAAGGATGTTAAAATGGTGTAACACAGTGGGTCAGACAGCATCAATGGAGGTTTTGGATAATCAAAAACAGAAGGGTCCTGACCTGAGTTACTCTGGCATTTATGTGTGATTTATTTTGGTGAACCAGCAACAGCAGTTTTTTATGTATCCAATATGGAAATTACACTTGTTAGGGTTATCTGTTTCTGTTAAGGTTATCTCTTGAGTCCAGCATTATTTCACTGAGGTATTAACTGTGAATAAAAAAATACAAAGATAAACATAGAATTGTAAACTTCTCCAGAGTTTCTGCTTCTTCCGCTCTTAAATCATTTTTATTAGACTCGTGTAGCATTGTCCTCGCAATTGGACTTCTATCTACAGGCCACTGTGTCATTTGGCCGAACCTACCTGATCTCCAAGTTGCTGAACACTTTTATTTTCCTACCCATACCCACACTGACCTTTCTGTCCTTGGCCTCCTACATTGTTAGAGTGAGGCTAAATGCAAATTGGAGGAACAGCATTTCATATTTCGCTTGGGCAGCTCACAGCCCAGTGGTATCAATATTGATTTCTCTAACTTCAAGTAACCCCCCGGCATTCCCTCCCTCTCTCTATCCCTCCCCCACTCAAGTTGCACCAGCTTCTCGTTTTCACCCAACAAACAGCTAACAAAGTTTAAGATGCTGGAAAAGCTAAGGTAGACAAAAATGCTGGAGAAACTCAGCAGGTGCAGCAGCATCTATGGGGCGAAGGAAATGGGCAACGTTTGCGAGACGAAACACTTCTTCAGACAATGGCCCGTTTCCTTTATCATTGTTACTTTTTTGCATTTCTTTCATTCATTGTTCTTTATCTCTCTACATCATCGTCTATATCTCAGTTTCCCTTTTCCCAAACTGAAGAAGGGTCTCGATCTGAAACTACACCCATACCTCCTCTCCAGTGATGCTGCCTGTCGCGGCTGAGTTACTCCAGCTTTTTGTGTCTATCTACGTGTCATATATATCTCTTTTTATTCTGAGATACTTTTAATCTCTTTCTTTGTTGTCTTTGATCCAGCATTTCTGAAATTCTTCAGCATGAAAGACACTTTCATGCTATCTTTCTTCTACTCTTTTCACTGGTGTGACAACATAGAACTTAATTTAGTTTGAGAAACAGCGCGGAAATAAGCCCTGTCCGCGTTGACCAATGATCCCCGCATATTAACACTATCCCACACTCACTAGGGACAATTTTTACCTTTACCTAGCCAATTAGCCTACAAACCTGTACGTCTTTGGAGTGTGGGAGGAAACCGAAGATTTCGGGGAAAACCTACGCAGGTCACCAGTAGCCGGGATCAAACCCGGGCCTCCAGTGCTTCATTCGCTGTAAGGCAGCAACTCTACAGCTGCGCCACCGTGCCACCAAACATGATCCCAAACGTTTTACATTTGCTCGATTAATGCTTCTGCATTTTGCTGGGCTATGCAAACTGCCTGTGGCTGGGTTACTCCTGCTGCCTGTTGCCTAGTTACTATTGTGCTAGGTTGCTCTTGCTCTTGCTCACTAAGGATGCGTTTGCCCAGGAGGTGATGCTCTGAGTATTTTGATATATCATTGTAGTCCACAGAGTAATGTTCGCAGACTGCTGCAATGAGATCAATAAGCAAAGATTTTTCTCAATATATTTTATCACATCAAATCAATTAGTTTGCCGATAAAATGTTCACTGAAAGATATAGTGAGCTGATCTTCCAGGTATATTGACAGGGAACTAATCAGCTGCAATGTGAATGGTCCAATCCACGGGATAATATGTTATTCCTATGCCTTTAACTGTCACCTTATTTTAATTCATGTCCAGAATGTCAATAGACACAAAAAGCTGGAGTAACTCAGCGAGTTGGAGAAAAGGGATAGGTTTCATTTCGGGTCGAGACCCTTCTTCAGACTGAGAGTCAGGGGAAAGGGAAACGAGAAATATAGACGGTGATGTAGAGAGATGTAGAACAACTGAATGAATGATCTGCAAAAAAGTAAAGATGTTAATGGAAACGGGCATAAAGGTGAGGTTGAGTACAGCCAATGAGACTCAACACGATGACTTTGAAACTGGTTCGACTGGGCTTGGGGGAGGGATGGAGAGAGAGTGGACGTTGCTGAGAAGGTCTCCATATATTCCTCAGCCGTCAGTTCCCTTAAGAAGGTGATGGTGAATCATCTTCTCACGATGAAGGTACCCTCTGTTTCCTAACTGTTCCAGAAGATCGTTTGGAGACTTCATATTTGACCCGGATCAGAGCAACTGGTCGGTACATTTGATTCAAACCAGCATCGTATTTAGCATCCCTCGGCTGTGTGGTTAAAACTGAGGAAGACCCCTGTAGCAAGGTTCAATCCATCGGATAATGGGTTATCCAATTCCTTTAACTGTCACCTTTATCGATTTGTGTCCAGGACGTGGACGTTGCTGAGAAGGTTCCCATGTGTTGCTTTGCCCTGAGCGTCCTCGAGAAGGTGTTGGTGAACCATCGTCTCTCGTTGAACGCAATCTCTGTTTCCTGAATTATTCATTAGTTTGGAGATACAGGGAAACAGGCCCTTCGTCTCACAGAGTCCGCACCCACCAACAATCCCCTACCATACACACACACATACACTGGACAATTTTACAATTCAACCAAGCAAATTAACCTACAAACTGTACATCTTTGGAGTGTGGGAGGAAACCGACGATCTCGGAGAAAACCCACGCGGGTCATGGGGAGAACGTACAAACCTCGTACAGACCGCGCCCGTAGTCAGGATCGAACCCGGGTGCCTGGCGCTCTGAGGCAGTAGCCCTACTGCTATGCCACTGTGCCACCCTGTGCTATGAATTTGTTTTAAGAAGACGGTTTGGAGACTTCATATTTGACCAGGATCAGAGCAACTGGTCGGTACATTTGATTCAATCCATCCCTAGGGTACGCAGTTAAAACTGGGGAAGAACGCTGCAGGAAGGTTAGCAAAATATTAATGGACCGATTGGTAAGTAGAAAAGTGGCAAAGATATCAATACAGAATACAGAGGATGGCATGTGCATGTGTAGAAGGGTCTTCTCGACCCGAAATGTCAACCATCAGTGGTAAAGTTCCCATTTGTCGCATGTATCATCCTATTTTATTGAACGTATTTTTCCCATTTATTAATCTCAACCACGTGGTTTGACTATCAGTTTATCAGCTTATTTCCCGTAACAATTTCCTACTTCTTCATCTTGCGCATGTGCGTGTGTCTATGTATGTGTACAAAAATATTCTTGGGTGAGTGTGCGAGTGAGTCTGAGTTTTATGTGTGAGTGAAAGAGAGAGGAGGGTAAGTTACAGGAATATGCCTGGGAAGGTTTTGAAATGCTGGCGAACTGGTAAAGTGAATCTAGTGCGATTGACTGTCAGTATTTACAACGCACATACGATGTGCAGGCTCTAAAAGGACACAGAATAAAATGGACTTGAGACACAGGTAGTCCTGGTGTGAACAGTGAGAGAAATCTGCCAGGTGATCAATAGAAAGAGAACAAGACCTGGTGATTGGAGACATTAGCTCAAACCAGGCTACTAGTGAAGCCATTGTAGAAACCCTTAATGGGTATCAAAAACATTTCTGTCTCTATTCTTGTAAAAGAGTCATTACACTTAACTGGGGCTGGAACCTGGTGCAAAACCGCCCACTTTTGGGTTTAACTAAAGGGCATTTTGTGGTCATGAATCAATGTCCATTGTGTATACTCCTGATGGAACATACGGTATTTGGAGCAGGGGTCGATCACGTGACCCATCGAGATTGCTCCGTCATTGATAAAGATCGTGACTGACTCACTTCAGCAATATTTTCTTAACCCTGTCCCCCCCCCGTTCTGCTACTCTTAACATCCAACAATTGATCAAGCTCTGATATGAATGAACTGAATAAATGAGCCTGCGCGTCCCATCCCTTTAATGTCATCGTATTCATGAGGTTTAATTCCATTCTCTTTGAATTGGTGGGAAATGTGATTTGGCAGAAAAAGATTCATGGGTTTTCCCAGGACTGGAGAGTTTGGACTGTGATGGGAACAGTGTTGGAAGGAACTGCAGATGCTGGTTTAAACTGAAGATAGACACAAAATGCTGGAGTAACTCAGCGGGACAGGCAGCATCTCTGGAGAGAAGGAATGGGTGACGTTTCTGGTCGAGACCCTTCTTCAGTCTGAAGTGCTTCAGACTTCAGTCTCCAGCATTTTGTGTCTATCTTCGGTTTAAACCAGCATTTGCAGTGCCTTCCTACACAATTGAAGATTCCTTGTTTTGTAACTTGTTTTGTAGCATCCCTTGGATTTCAGCACGATAGCCGAGCCACGATAGATCGTGATAGCACGATAGCATGAATGCGTTACTGTCCCTCAGCTCCAAGTGTGTTTACACACTGAACACACAGACTCGAGTGGGTCAGCATATAGAAAATAGGTGCAGGAGGAGGCCATTCGGCCCTTCGAGCCAGCACTGTTATACTGAATATACTCAATGCTGTGGGAACTAGGAGATAGACACAAAATGCTGGAGTAACTCAGCGGGACAGGCAGCATCTCTGGAGAGAAGGAACCAGGTTGGTTTTGCACTTTGTTTTCTGGCCTGTCATTCACAGGCTGTGCTAAAAGGCAGCCATTTGGTGAGAAGGTTATTACCAACTAAGTAGGGATGACTGGATAATTTCCCTGTCAGTCAGTATGGATGACCACGCTGCTATGAGAGGCTGGGATTGATTTTGCAGCGTGCGATTCATGCGTATCATCCACTCTATGCATTTTTCTAAAAAGAACCCTTGTTTTATTGTAAGGATTTGGAGTGGATGATACCTTATTCTGCACATTAAATGGACTGTGTTCTGAGCAAATTGGTGTTGCCTTACAGCGCTGTACTCAGTTACACAGACCAAAAATGCTGGAGTAACTCAGCGGGACAGGCAGCATCTCAAGGAATGGGTGACGTTTCGGGTCGAGACCCATTCCTTCTATCCAGAGATGTTGCCTGTCCCGCTGAGTTACTTCAGCATTTTTTGTGTCTCTCTTCAGTTTAAACCAGCATCTGCAGCTCCTTCCTACTCAGTTGTACAGAACCAGTTGCCGTGTGGTCGATGAAAACTCTGATGTTAAAATGGATGGAACAGGCAAGGTACAGTTTTATTCCAGCAGAGGAATATCTGCATTTTACCTAAAGACACTTATAATGGACGTCTTGCCACATCACAGCTATTATGTAGCTATGTGTCTCTCAAAGACTAGATATTGTAGATTTAAGTTTTGAGGAGCAAAGTTTAAAGATGTACAGGGCAAGATTTTCCCCAGGGGTTGATAGGTGCCTGAAATGTGGGGAATTTTGGGGTATTGATAATGAGCAGGCAGGGGAGATTAGATTAACCTAACATCATATTTGACACATACATTGTGGGCCTAAGGACCTGTTCCTGCACTGCCGGCTTCCAAGTCCTTTATTTTACTTATAACAAGCCCTGATATTTCCACAGAAGATTTCGAGATGAAATTAACAGCCATGTAAAGCTTTTTGCTTTGCAACAGAGAATGGCGGTGCTGGCTCGAAGAGCCAAATGGCCTACTCCTGCACCTATTGTCTATTGTCTATTGATAAGTGATGTGCAGCTGTAAAATGATGCAGAGTGTAAAGAAGGGCAGCACGGTGGCACAGCGGTTGAATTGATGCCTTACGGCGCCAGAGACCCGGTTCGATCCTGACTATGGATGCTGTCTGTAAAGAGTTTGTACGTTCTCCCCGTGACCACGTGGGTTTCCCCCGTGTGCTGCGGTTTCCTCCCCCACTCCAAAGATATACAGGTTTTTTTTTGGTTAATTGGATTTGCTATAAATTGTAAATTGTCCCTAATGTGTGTAGGATGGTGTTAGTGTGCGGGGATCACTGTTCGCCATGCGCCAAAGGGGCTGTTTCCACGCTGTATCTATAAATTGAACTAAAGGGGCCCCAAGCAGAAACATCACCTCTCCATGTTCTCCAGAGATGCTGCCTGACCTGCTGAGTTACTCCAGCACTTTGTATCTTTCACAGCTGTGTTGATGTTTGCTGCAGACCTGATAGTGGGGAGCTTTCTGCAATACAAAGTGCAGAATAAATATCATCACAAGTCACTGCAAATTTCTACAAGCGATAATCTGAAATTGTCCAAGTGATTGTTGTACACGGCCCCACCAGCTGTAACTTCAGCTTTAATGTGAAGGGTGAATGCTAATCAGGAGTGTGCTTGAATTAAAAATGACAGCCAATCACCGCATCCTCTCAAGAGTGCTTCAGGGTCAGTCTTGATGATGTAGATTAAAATATATTAGCTCTTCTCTGAAACATTGGCATTCTACTGATTTGTACAAGCCCAAAACTAGCTGTCTCTGGAATATAATGTCATTCATCACTGAAATATTTATCCAGACAGGCCTGAAATGTAGTTTCTGGAAGATCTCTATTTGCATTGACAGTGCGTGTGTGTGTTTGTGTGTGTGTGTGTTTGTGTGTGTGCGTTTGTGTGTGTGAGGCTGTGTCTATGTCTGTGTGCGTGTGTGTGTGTGTGCGTGTGTGTGTGTGTGTGTGTGTGTCTGTGTGTCTGTGTGTGTCTGTGTGTGTCTATGTGTGTGTGTGTGTGTGTGTGCGTGTATATCTGTGTACATGTGTGTGTGTGTGTGCGCGCGCGCGTGTGTGTGTGCGCGCGTGTATGTCTGTGTGCATGTGTGTGTGTGTCTGTGTGTGTGTGTGGGGAGAGGAAGAGATGAGGGGGAGAGGGAGAGAGAGACTCCATTCCTCATTGGGTCGGTGTCTTGTCAACTGTCCCTGTTTTTATGTACACTGTGATGAGAACGTGGGCAGCTTTGATCACATTGACAAAGTCACTGAATGAGTAGAACAGAGACTAGGATGAACGGTTGCTGAGAAATTTAAATTCAATGAATGAAATACATTTGGAGTACATTTTTTAAAATTAGTAACAATAAGCAATAAATTGTTGGATTGGATTGCTGCAAAAATGCAACTAGTTCACTGTATGTTGGGAAGAGACTCTACTGGTCAACGTATAACCCTGGAATTCCCATGGACTTCACTGCTCTATGAGATGGACAAGTAGACCATTATCTGTAATCCATTTTTTAGTTTTTAATTTGTGGGTTTGGCTCCAGACTTCAATGTGTTTAGTGTTTTTCTTTGCCGGAGGGGCCAAGAAAGCAGGAAGACATGAGATTGGTCTGGAGTTTGGGACATTACTGGCCCCGTGTTCTTGCATCATGGACAAAATATATGAAACAGCAATACAGAAAACCGATAAGAACAAATCCTCACACACACACTGTGCTGTGGTTCATAAAGGTTCCCCTCTTTATTCAAATGGCATCAGTTAATAATGATTCTGAGTTAAGGTCTGAAGAACGGTTCCGAGCTGAAACGCCATCTGTCCAGGCTGCTTGAAGTCTTGAGTTCCTCCTGCAGTTTGTTTTCCAGGTTCCAGCATCTATTGTCTGTTGTGGTGGACGCAATGCTGTGTTAATGCAGCGGGTCAGGCAGCATCTCTGGACAAAAGGAATGGGTGATGTTTTGGGTCAATACCCTTCATCAGACTTTTGTTGTTCCCTAACTAAACGTTATTCCCTTATCATGTATCTATCTATACACTGTAAATGGCTCGATTGTAATCATGTATTGTCTTGATGCTGACTGGTTAGCACGCGATAAAAGCTTTTCACCGTACCTCTGTACACGTAACAATAAACTAAACTGAACTGAACTCGCTGAGAACAAATTCTATTTCTTAACCTTCTGTCTGATGAAGGGTCTTGACCCGAAAAGACACCTATTCATTTTCTCCAGAGATGCTGCCTGGCCCATTAAGTTACTCTAGCATTTAGTCTTTGTCTTCGGACTAAACCAGCATCTGCAATTACACATGCATTCTCCTGTGTTTTCATTTTTGTTTTATTTATTTGTTTTGTAGAATGTGGATGCAAAGGGTAACTTGTTGCCCGTCCCCAATTGTCTGTGCTTTCCCACAAGCGTTTTCCCAGGGTGGCACGGTGGCGCAGCGGTAGAGTTACTACCTTACAGCGCCAAAGACCTGGGTTCGATCCTGACTACGGGTGCTGTCTGTATGGAGTTTGTATGTTCTCTACGTGACTGTGTGGGTTTTCGCCGAGATATTCGGTTTCTTTCCACACTTCAAGGACATACAGGTTTGTAGGTTAATTGGCTTTGTATAAATGTAAACATTGCCCCTAGTTTGTGTAGGGTAGTGTTAATGTGCGGGGATCGCTGGTCATTGCGGACTCGGTGGGCCGAAGAGCCTGTTTCTGCACTGTATCTCCAAACTAAACGTCTCATGCATGCAGATATCCCGGGTCTGGCATTCGAGGTCTGATATGCCGGGAGGATCTGACCTATGGGGAGAGCTTGGGCAGTCTAAGACTTAATTTCTTGGAGTCCAGGAAGCTGAAAGGTAATCTTATAACAGAGGTGTATAAAATCATGAGGGGAGTAGATAGAGTGAGCTTTTGATCGAGGAGGGAAGTCAGGCCCATAATGCCAAGTACGATCAATTTCTTTTTGTACATTACTATTGAAGGAGTTTCAACAAACAGCGGGCTGTGTATTCCATAACTTAGCAACTGGTTGAATTAAAATAATAGCTGGAAAGCCAAAGCAGTAGGTTGTCCCAAATGTGGGGCAGTGAATGGTGGAATTGAATACTAAGATGGAACATTAGTTGAAAATATGGAGCGATGGAATAGTGAAGGGATGAGGTGGAATAGACGCAGATGAATCCCCTGGGAAGTGTGGGAAAATGTCACATCAATGACGTGTGAGTGGTTCAAACCAGCAGCAGAGAAGACATTATATGCAGATGTATGAGCGGAGGAATTTATTACACATGGTCTCCAAGGGAGAGATTTAAATCGACGTCAGGAGTAAGTGAAGCAAATAGTAAACTGGTGGAACGTCTTGAAATCCGGGCAGCATCTGAGGTGGAAAATCTGAGGTCGCCATTTCAGGCAGAGACCCTCCATTAGGATTATCCCCTTTGCCTCTACAGGTGCTACTTGACATGCTAGAGGGTCTTGACCTCCAAAGCCCTCGACTGTCCCTCTGCCCCCACGGATGCTGCCTGACCCGCTGAGTTTATTTTTTTTGCTTCCAATTCCAGCATCTGCAGTCGCGTGCGTTTCCGCTCAGGAATGGGTGAGGCAGGTGATTGGGGGAGCATAAGATCAGGAAGGCAGCACGGGATTAAGATAAATGTGGATAAATGTGCACGGGCTGGATGGAATGAGTGGCCTTTTTCAGTGCAGATGGAATATGAAAAACGCTAAAGGGCCTGTCCCACTTTCACGACCTGATTCACCACCTTTTTTACTCGTGGACATTTTTCATCAGGCTAGAAAAACGGCCCGACCTACTTGATGTCACGAGTACCCACGACTAGCATCACGGCCTGTACGACCTACCTACGACCTCGTGACGACCATGCTGCGAGTATGAGTCAAGGGCAAACTCGGCAGAGGTCATGAATTACGTCGTGAAAGTGGGACAGGGCCCTTTACTCTCATTTTCAGCTGCGTGGAGTAGTTTGAGAACAATTGCTATAATTACACTATATCCATTAGTGGATGTGCAGGGGTATGGCTGGAAGGCGAGAACTCGATCTCACAATAAACACACTGCAAACTCGACTTGTGAATCTGCTGCTTGTAGTCACTCTCAATCATCCATTATCTCTGGATAATTTAGTGTTAACGCAGGTGGGAGTTAATTTAGATACTGTTGTATCAGCAAGTAACAAATAGGTGATACCTCCTTTTGTACAGCTTACCACCGTATCACACTAAATGTTATTCCCTTATGTATCATCTATACACTGTAAATGGATGGATTGTAATCATGTATTGTCTCTCAGCTGACTGGTTCGCATGCACAAAAGCTTTTCACTGTACCTCGGTACACGTGACAATAAACTGAACTGAGCTGAACTGAACTAGACTGAGCCCTCTGTAATGCATGGAATAGGTTTGGAAGTTACGTGCTGAGGATCTGCAGAGGGGCAAGAGTTCGACAGAACTGTGCGGACCATGGTGGCGCAACGGTAGAGTTGCTGCCTTACAGCGCTTGCAGCGCCGGAGACCCGGGTTCGATCCTGACTACGGGTGCTGTCTGTACGGAGTTTGCACGTTCTCCCCCATCAGCGCGTGGGTTCTCTCCGAGCTCTTCGGTTTCCTCCCACAATCCAAAGACATACAGGTATGAAGGTGAATTGTCATGGCGTATGTGTAAATTGTCCCTAGTGTGTGTAGGATAGTGTAATATGAGAGGATCGCTGGTGGGTCGAAGGGCCTGTTTCCGGGCTGTATCTCTAAACTAAATTCACATTAAATTTAGCTGGAGTTTCAATATACGCTGCACTGATGGGCTGGGCTTCGCACACTCATTTGACATTGAGGCACAGAGCATGACATCTGCAGGATGAGAATGTTTACAAGCCGGGGCATTATGAGCATTACAGAGTTGAAGTCCGGGACAGGGGGTTTAAAATGTCCTGTTTCCTGCTAACTGGCTTAAACTGCAGCTGAAATAGATCAAGCATCAATGATGGAGTCTGCCCACAGTGTGTTAGGGAATTGGAGCAGCAAGCTCACAGAAGGCTGACCTGGGCTCTCACCCCCCCCGCTCCACCTGCTTCTCCTTAACTTTCCGCTGACATTCAGTCAATGTATCCCTGCTGCTGTGAGACGACACCGTGTGCTGCAGAAAGCTACATGTCAGCGAGCACGGACGAGTGCCAAGCTTCCTCCCTGTTAGAAGCTGCTCGGAGGTTGATCTCCGAGCAGCCAGTGATTCGGGGCAATTAGAACTTTGAGCCCCCGATCACTTAGGGAGAACTGGAGCAGACAGTGATGGGCTTTTCTAATAAGCCGAACCTCCTCTGTGCAACTGGGAATGAATGTGCACTGGCTAAAGCTGCACTTGCTTAAAAATTAAAAAATATCAGACAACCAGTCTGAATCATTTTAGCAAATCTTTGCGGCAGATGTTCCAGGGAGAGCATATGAACTCATGATCTCTAATACTGGCACTCTGCGTTATCAGTCGATTATACCGCTGCACTGTGATATTCTGATTTTTCCCATTACACTGGAATCTCCTGAGCGATGTCAGGTTTTGCTTCTCTGAGCCTTGTCAGTGGTCTGGTACATCATGGAGGAAACTTGTCTGCAGTTTTCAGCTGAATTCCTTTCTGTTTTCATCTTCTAATTCCCACTCGTGACTTCCATTGCCGTTTTTCTCAGCAATCATCATTTGGCCGTCTGACACTCCTCCCAAAGTGAGCCGAGGAGTTTTTCCGGAGCTGATTCACCTTCAAGCTACTCCTAATGCTGTAGTGCTCTCTGCAGTGGGCAGGTTGGAGATGCTGCCTGACCCGTGGAGTTACTCCAGCAATTTGTGTCTATCTTTGGCAAGTTGGCCGTTCCCAGCCATTCCCTCTTCCATGGTCCATGACCTCCACGGCTTCAGTGGGTCAGGAAGTATATATTCACTGGAATTTAGAAGGATGAGAGGGGATCTTATAGAAACGTCTAACATTCTAAGGGGATTGGACAGGCTAGATGCAGGAAAAAATGATCCCAATGTTGGGGGAGTCCAGAACCAGGGGTCACAGTTTAAGAATAAGAGGTAGACCATTTTGGACTGAGATAAGGAGAAACATTTTCAGCCAGAGAGTTGTGAAATTCTCTGCCACAAAAGGCAGTGGAGGCCAATTCACAGGATGTATTCATGAGAGAGTCAGATATAGTTCTTTGGGTTAATGGATTCAAGGGATATTGGGAGAAAGCAGGAACGGGATACTGATTCTGGATGATCAGCCAGGATCATAATGAATGGTGGTCCTGGCTCGAAGGGCCAAATGGCCTACTCCTGCACCTGTTTTCTATGTTTCTGTAAGAAGCTTATCGATGCCTGAAGGGGAATGTTAATACTTCAGACGTGGAGGAATAGTCAGGACTATGCTCTGGTGAATGGACACAGCTAGAAGAACAGCCTGCCTTTCATTTATTCAGTTGCCTGTGGCTAGAGGTGATTAGCTGGTGATGAATTTCCAGTTACTGACTTATTTACAGTAGGATTTGTTTACTAATGCAAGTCACGAGGACTAAATGCGTGGTTGCAATGCGAATACTAGATCGGCTTAAAGATGAAAGATGAAACTGCCAATGAATGATAGTTTGAGGCCGGAGGGGAGGCTTGGCATTTGGACCATTTCCACAATGTACGGGCATCATTTCAAGATTTGCTAATGACCCAAAATACAAAAAAAAAGTTACAAGCAGCGAGCAGATATTAATGGACTTTGGGAGGTGAAGTCAGGCTGGTGATGTGAAGGAGGTGTGTGGAAAGGAACTGCAGATGCTGGTTTATACTGAAGATAGACACAAAGTGCTAGAGTACAAGCCCGAGCTGGAGTAAGAACATATGAATGAGTGTTTGCAAAGCCGGTGGGATGGATTTATGGCTATGGTGGAGCCACAGGAAGCAGGTGTCATGTTACATATTCTCTTGGTACACGAAATAGCTGGAGAAACTCAGCGGGTGCAGCAGCATCTATGGAGCGAAGGAAAAAGGCAACGTTTCGGGCCGAAACGTTGCCTTTTTCCTTCGCTCCATAGATGCTGCTGCACTTGCTGAGTTTCTCCAGCTTTTTTGTGTACCTTCGATTTTCCAGCATCTACAGTTCCTTCTTAAACACAACACATATTCTCTTGCGCTGCTGCAAGTAAGAATGTAATTGTTCTGTCTGTGTGTTATGGCAATAAAACATTCTTGACTCTTGGTTCTGTTTTAGTCGATTATGAGGAGTATGAAATGAGTGGGAAAACATTATGTGTTCTATTTTGTGCTTGGAACATTATTATATCATTGATCGAGGCCATTCAGCCCATCGGAGTCTTATGGGAGCAATCCCATCCTTCCCATTCCCCCCACTCCTTATTTCCTTGTTGTTGTCGATCCAGTCCTCTCTCCCACAAAGTTGCCTCTTTTTATCATTTACCTTAACAAGGGGTAATTCACTGTGGCCAATTAATTTATCAACATGACTTTGAGATGCGGGGGGAAAGCAGGGTAGTTTTCGGGTGGGAAGAACGTGCAAAATACCATACAGACAGCTTCCAAGGCCAGAGTCAAGCCCAATATCCCTGGAGCTGTGAGATGTCTGGATCACCACTCTGCCCTGAATGTCGAGAAGCATGTTAAAAATCACCTGTGATCCTTGTTATGGAGGACAAAAAATATGGACAATACGCTAAACCGTTGTGCGCCACTGGTTCGATCTCAGCTGGCTTCGAGCTGTGGAATATTGTCAGCACCTTAACAGGGGAGGGAGAAGAGATTTACTAGTCTGGACTGAGTGTTGCGGAATTCATTTGTGCATTGAGGTCGGAGAAGCCGATCTCTTTGCAGTGGCGACGGTGAATAGAAATGCTCAGTTGCATTATATTATTAATAGAATGTCAAAATATCCAGTGGCAGGAGCTTCGATGTCCATTCAGTTAGTCTAATTAGGAAGAGAAGGGAGATAAGCAGAATATGTTTTCATCTGATGAGTTGTTGTGATCTGGAATGTGCTGCCTGAAAGGACAATAGAAGCAAATTAATTTGAAAAGAGAATTGGGTAAGTACTCAAAGCGGGAAGGTTTGCTGGTGTGCGGGGATTAGGCAATAGGCACATGAGCATCATAGACACAAAAAGCTGGAGTAACTCAGCGGGACAGGCAGCATCTCTGGAGGGAAGGAATGGGTGACGTTTCTGGTCGAGACCCTTCTTCAAACAGAACCCGAAACGTCACCCATTCCTTCTCTCCAGAGATGCTGCCTGTCCCGCTGAGTCCCTCCAGATTTTTGGGTCTATCTTCGGTTTAAACCAGCATCTGCAGTTCCTTCCTATACATGAGCATCATAAATGTGTGAATAAACCAGCATTATGCAAGGCTGGAGAAGTAATGTCAAAACCCTGTTCTGGTAATGACAGATTTCAAATTTAGATAAATACATTGGATCAAAACGCAGGTGATGGCAATGGTGAGGGCTTTGTCCTCTAGTATATTTAACAACTCCACCCTAGGGGAAGAAGGCTGTCTCTCCATATCTATATCTCTCATAATTTTATATATGTCTATCGGACAAACAAATCCATCTCTCTTTGTGGCCAATGGCCTCTAAGCTGTACAACAAGCTGGTAACTTCCTCCATACCCTCTCCAAAAACCACCATGTCCTTCTTAATGTGTGACGTCCAGAACTGCATACGCTCCTGCAGCCACGGCCTGACCAAAAGGAGGTGGTTGGGGCAGGACAAATTGTTGGTGATATTTACTGTACATCTAATTCCCGTTTCCCTCTATCCTGACTCTCAGTCTGAAGATGCGACTCGACCCAAAACGTCACCCATTCCTTCTGTCCGGAGATGCAACCTGTGCGGGCTGAGGGCTGAGTTACTCCAGCATTTTGTGTTCATTCCTGTTTTTCATTTGGGAGACCTTCAGTATGAACCGATCATAGTGATTGCACATTTCATATTCATGAGCTTTGCACCTATGAGTTATGGTGTCAGTGTGGAAACAGGCCTTGCAACCCAGCTTGTCCACACCAGCCAACATGTCCCAGCTACACTAGCCCCACCTGCCTGCGTTTGGTCCATATCCCTCCAAACCTGCCCTATCCATGTACCTGTCTAACTGTTTCTTAAATGTTGGGATAGTCCCTGCCTCAACTATCTTCTCTGGCAGCTTGTTCCATACACCCACCACCCTTTGTGAGAAAACGTTACCCCTCGGATTCCTATTAAATCTTTTCCCCTTCACCTTAAACCTATGTTCTCTGGTCTTCGATTCACCTACTCTGGGTAAGAGTGCATCGACCAGAACTATCCCTTTCATGATTTTATACACTGGACGAGTCTTTGAAGACGTCCTCTTTAAGTGCGGCAGTACTATACTTGCTGATCAGGTGGGCACCTCCCCTGCATCTCTTGCACCCTTCCCGAACACAATTGGGACATCTGAACCCTGGAACGTTAAGCTACCAGTTTTGTCATTCTCACAACCAAGCTCCTGTAATAGTTGCAACATGTACTATGTCATATAAATAGTTCCACGTATTAATTTGGGGGTCTAAGTTCAGCAGCCTTGCCTGTTATACACGCGCATTAAAATTTATACATTTCTGATTGTCATATCCTTCCCATTAAACTTGCATAACCACCATGCTCTGGTGTATATGCAAATGAAGTAATCTGAATCTCAACTGAGCCATGATCTTATTGAATGGCGAAGTTGGGAGTGTTCTCACTGTGTGTGTTTGTACGCCCTTATGCCCAGCACAACAGAGCATCATCTTAATGTCATTTTGTGCAGTATCTTTGGGCACTTTGTCAGTAGTTTCTAATCCATAGCATATATCACACAGAAAAGCCCACAGAAAAGATAATGAAAATGGAAGAGCTCGCTTGCTTCATGGGAGAATGCTTTGATATTGAGATGAAGGCACAGTGTGCTATGGTGTAGGAGTTCTAATCTATTAATTCATGTGGTGTAAGCATAGAAGTCCTGGAGCACTTGGTGTTG
The DNA here is from genome assembly GCF_028641065.1 of Leucoraja erinaceus. Classification (NCBI taxonomy): domain Eukaryota; kingdom Metazoa; phylum Chordata; class Chondrichthyes; order Rajiformes; family Rajidae; genus Leucoraja; species Leucoraja erinaceus. Next base: position 10,411,204 of record NC_073410.1, on the reverse strand, counting down.
ATGCAGTATGAAACATGTTTAATTCTTTGTGTCTCACTTTGACAAACACACAATACTCTTTTGTCAGGGGGGAGTTGCAAAGAAATTAAGCAGCAGAAGAATTTTGGGTCATTCTCTATCCTTGATTATATTCCTTCTTCTCACACTCCGACAGATGCATTATGCAATGTATTTCCATAGCTATATTTTTTTTCTGCTGATTAGTGTTAATTAAAGTGTAATATTTATGGAAGTAGTAATTTGTTGTGGTATTTTGTAAACAGAGGTTGGTTGCTGAATGCATTTTTGAGCTGTGCGGGAATTTGTTGAAATGATTACTCTGCAAAGTTGGCTGATCTGCTTTGCATATCAGCTTTACATTGTCACCATCTGCAACCCAACAGATGATTCATTGCTGTCAGTAGTTATTTTTAATCTTTGCTCAATTAAAAGTGGATGTCAGTTTTGTGATGCCCTGTACAAATTATGTAAATGATACACTGACTCTCAGGCTGAAGAAGGGTTTCAACCCGAAACGTCACCTATTCCTTTTCTCCAGAGATGCTGCCTCACCTGCTGAGTTACTCCTGCATTTTGAGTTTAGTTTACTGTCACGTGCACCGAGGTACAGTGGAATGTTGCATGCTAACCAGTCAACGGAAAGACAATGCATGATTACCATCGAGCCATCCAGTGTACAGATACATGATAAAGGGAATAACATGAATAACATTTAGTGCAAGGTAAAGTCCGATCAAAGATAGTCCAAGGGCCTCCAATGGGGTAGATAGTGGCTCAGGACTGCTCTCTAGTTGTGGGGAGGATGGTTCAGTTGCCTGATAACAGCTGGGAAGAAACTGCCCCTGAATCTGGAGGTGCTTTTTCATTATATATCTCTTGCCCGCAGGGGGAGGGGAGAAGAGGGAGTGGTCAGGGTGCATCTCATCCATTTTCTATCTGTCTAAAGATTAAACCAACATCTGCAGCTCCTTTCTACACAGTGTGCAAATAATACATTTAACTCTTGGCAATAGTTTGAAAATCAAATTGTTCTTTTGTGAAGGATACGACATGCATTGCAAGGAATGATGAGTGAATGTGTCTGTTTTTCAGTATAACTCTTTTAATCTGGACTGATGTGTGATCAGATCTCACTATGTCCAGAGAGTGGTAGCTGTGTAGAATGAGCTTCCAGTGGAAGTGGTGAAGGCAGGTTTGTTTCTATCATTTAAAAATACATTGGATAGGTATATGGAAGGAAAGGAATGGAGGGTTATGGTCTGAGTGCAGGTAGATGGGACTAGGTGAGAGTAAGTGTTTGGCACGGACTAGAAGGGCCAAGATGGCCTGTTTCCATGTTGTAAGTGTTATATGGTCCATTCTGGCAATCACGTTGGTGAATATGTGCTCAAGCCTTGGACTAGTTAGGTACCAGTTTCTCCTCGTGTGAAAAGTTAATTGATGCTTGAAGCACGCTTGAAACTTGAGAATAAAATCCAGGCGAGCTCTGAAGGAGTATCTTTCAGATTAGATGTTAAATTGGGACCTGATCTGCCTTCTCGGAAGGACATAAAGCAGTTGTCTGAAGAAGGAGCAAGGGAATTCTCCAGCATGCTGTAATCACTGTTGAAGTCTTAATTGAACAGTTTATCTGTGGAGCAACGGTGGAGGATACCATGGGCACGATTGGCCAGGCCGACCCGGCAACACTGCCAGGACAATGGGTCTTCACGGTCAGGTCAAGAACCCTGCACTTACAACAACTGGGACTTGAAAATGGCGCCAAACTGCCGACCCTGTATACTGGGTGATATTTTGCATCAAGATATAGATATGCCATTTATTGTCACTATACATGTACAATGAAATTAAAAGCTGCTCGTACTCAGTGCATACATATAATTTAGTACAAAAAACAAGAAACGGAAAACAAAAACAAAAGGGAGAAGGGGGGGGGTAGGTGCATTATCCTAAAGAAGGGCCTCAACACGAAATGTGACCATTTCCTTGTCTCCAGAGATGCCATCTGTCCCACTGAGTTACTGGAGTTTTTCGTGTCTATCTTCAGTGCATAACCTGCATCTGCAGTTCCTTCCTACGCAGACTATGTATGCTGTCTCAGTGCACTAGAATGTGGAGATGTACAGACAATGGCCCACCTACTGACATGCGATGGAGAGGCATGCACTGTAGACGATCTCCGCAGAGGCACAGATATGTCACTGGCTATGGCAGAACGGCGTCTGACACTCGAGCGAGCGAAGTCCACTACAACTAAACCCGTACTCTATCTGAGATACATATCTACAGTGCATCAAAGTACTTATGTAGAGAGATACTTATACTAAACTGTGTACAAAAATGAGTTTCACTGTACTTCGGTACAAGTGACAAATAAAGTTCCGTACCATACCATAATTTCCTCTCTGTCTCTGGAAACTTGCTCTGAATGTTTCCCACAGTACAACAATAACTGCTCTTCAGAACCACTTCATTACTTCTGAAATGCTTTGGAGTCTCCTGAGGTTGTGAAGTGCGTTCCCACTTATTTATCTGGTCGCATTTCATGTCCTTCACATATCTAGTGTTGCTGGTAAATGTTTTAACCCTTAGGCTCTCTTTCCTTTCATTGCCACGCTTTCATTTTAAATGCCTTCTCAGATTCTGCAAATTCCTCCAAATGCTTTGCTATTTTCCCTTATCTTCTCCGGGAGAAGAGAAAGTAGCAATGTGTATGGGGGAAGATGCGGAACCCAGATTAGCATCAGATATCTATTTTGAAGGAAGAGATCTGGTCAGCATCAAGCATGAGTCTGTTACTTCCTCCCACACAACTGGTGGATGCGAGTGAATAATTCAGGTCAAGGGATCTTCTTCAGAACTGGGAAAGTGAGGAGGGAGTGGGAGAGTTGAAGGCGGAGAATCAACGTCTGCGTTTGGGTGTAGATCAAAGTTATCCAGAAAACATCAAGGAAAATAAAACAAATTGAAAACAGAAATGTACAACTGCATCTACAGAGAGCGAGAACACATTGCAGGGGTCCCTGCAACTGTGGAATTCAGCATTGAATCTGCAGGGATGCAGCATGCCCTGATGGAAGATGTGCTGCTCACAAGCTCATGTTCATAAGTAATAGGACCAGAATTAAGCCATTCGGCCCATCAAGTCTACTCTGCCATTCAATGATGGCCTATTTATCTTTCCCTCTTCAACCCATGTTCCTGCATTCTCCCCACAACCCCTGGCACCCATACTAATTAAGTATCTATCTGTCGCTGGCTTAAAAATATCCATTGGCGGCCTTCACAGCCTTCTGTGGCAAAGAATTCCACAGATTCACCAGCCTCTGACTAAAGAAATTCCTCCTCATCTCCTTCCTAAAGGAATGTCCTTTAATTCTGAGGCAATGACCTCTGGTCCTAGACTCTCCCACTAGTGGAAACATCCTCTCCACATTTACTTTATCCAGGCCTTTCACTATTTGGTAAGTTTCAATGAGGGTTCCCCCCAATCCTTCTAAACTCCTTAGATATGGGGCACAAATTTGCTTGCAATACTCCTAATGCGGCTTGACCAGCACCTTGCAGAGCCTCTCATAGAGCTGCTGTTCTGAGAGTTTATCCTGGGCATTGTTGGAACAATTCCTAGTGTCAAAGGTAGGGTGGTCAGTGGAACTGTGAAGGAAGGTGGTAGGAAACTGGAAACAGAGTTGCCCTGATGCTGAGATATTGCTACAAGATGTTTTCAAGAGAGAGTTAGATTTAGCTCTTTGGGCTTACAGAATCGAGGGATATGGGGTGAAAGCAGGAAGGGGGTACTGATTTTGGATGATCAGCCAAAAGGCCTACTCGTGCATCTATTTTCTATGTTTCTAAGATAATGTGTGAGTAATTTAAAACTAGGTTGTGTGGGACTCGACACTCTACACTGACATTGTGCGATGGACCCCTGGAGTTGTCTCTGCTGCATAGATTTGGAGGCTGGACGTGCTTAAAGAGGAGGTAGTTACATCCCTGACAGATTGGGGAGTTGGGGGCAATATGGAATTAGCAAAGAAGAGGAGTTGAACTGTGTCGGAAGGAACTGCAGATGTTGGTTTGTACCGAAGATAGACACAAAATGTTGGAGTAACTCAGCAGGGCAGGCAGCATCTCTGGACAGAAGGAATGGGTGACGTTTTGGGTTGAGACCCTTCTTCAGTTCTTTCGGCAGCTCCTCTCGAGGGGTGCTGGTACTCTCTCAGGGATCTTCTCTCTAGGGATGCTGCCTGTCCCACTGAGTTACTCCAGCATTTTGTGTCTATCTTAGTAGTTGAACCATGATCACTTGGAATGGTGGAGCAGGCTTGAGGAAGCAGATGACCTGTTCCAGCTCTGATTAAAACTGAACAGAGGTTTACTGCAAAGTGGTGAATGGATCTGTGTCTGATTTCTCCATTTTGGAGACCACAGTGACCACCATTATCCCCGTGCTATGCTGGCCTTGCAATCACATTTAAATCACAAAATAGCAACAGACACATTGCCTAATCTGGGTTGATTTTTAAACTCCAAGCAAGCAAACTGTGTTAATTATACTTCCCTAACTCACTTTCTTACTTTTCCAGTTCTGATGAAGGGTCCTTGGTGTGAAACATTATTTGCTCTGTTTCTCTCTGCATGGCCTGCTGCGTATTTCCAACATTATTTGTTTCTGTGTTGTGTTTCAAAAATCAGCAGCGTTTTGTTCCAAATGAGAAAATTATTATTTGGTAAAGCTTTAATTGAAGAAAAGCTGTACTTTAATTTCCCATTGATACCTGGGTAGTTGAATGATAATTACAACACGCATAACTCGTGCACACGCACATGCTTAACACACATGCACATGCTTAAAACACACATGCACATGCTTAACACGCACACGCTTAACACGCACACGAACATGCTTAACACACACATGCACATACTTAACACACACATGCACATACTTCAACACACACACACCTAACACACACATGCATAACACGTGCTTAACACATGCTGAACACACAGGTACTTCACACACAGACATGCTGAAAACACCCACACCCTTAACACACGCTTAACACAAACATGCTTAACATGCCGATCAGCCATGATTGAATGTAGACTCGATGGGTTGAACGGCCTAACTCTGCGCCTATGATTTATGAACCTATGATGGAAGCCAGTCAGCTTGGGATACCTGAGCCAACGCTTTGAAAGAGCCGCCTGGTTATTTCTACCAATCCTCTTTAGATCCGCATTTATTTTATTTTTCAAATACATAACCGGTTTCCTTGTAAACGTTAATATTGAATCTGCTTTCATGAGTTTGGTCACTGAGCCAGCTATCGGTGGGACTTCCAATTGATCGCTGCTAGCTGTGGTGCCCATATAGCCACAGACACTGCACTTGAAAATAATTCATCATTAGCCAAGCATCTTGAGGGATTTGATCAGTTGGTTTTTAAATCTGACCTTTATAATTGGTGACACCCCGCTGTGACACCAGTATGTTTACCTGAGCTCCAGTATTTCCCTAATATTAACAACTTTCTGCTTACTTTGTAAATATCTCCTAATTAGTTGATGACTTTATAATTGCGGCTGATCTGCCCTAGGCCTCACCTCAAATTTTTTCTGTGCCAGTCCCCATAGTGCTCAATCTTTCAACAATTGTATCTATTACTTCTTTAAATACCCCCATCATGGTCCAGGGCTAAGAATTCCAGATATTCACACCCCCAACTATGACTGTGCAACTTTGCTTTAAAGGTCCACTTTGTATCTGCCTTGTTTTCGTCTTGCAACCATGTTCCTCTTATTCAGATTTATCCCACACACACAGAACATAGAAAAGTACAGCATTTAGACAGGCCCTTTGACCCACAATCTCCATGCTGGAGATGGTCTTGGGTAATGTTAATCGGGCTGATTGATGCAAGTTATGTTGTGAGCTGACTGGAATGAGCCACAGACTCAATGGTTCCGAGACTTTCTCTCCCGCTGATTTTGTTTCACCACTTTGTCAAATTGTAACTTGATGCACTGCCCCTCTATTATGCCGCCCTCAACAAGGCGAACCAAATTGGCATCATTAGTCGCTTTTAAATCTCTCGAGGGGGAGTCCAGATTGTCAAAGCATAAACAAAGGCATCTGGTGTTGTTGGGCACTACCACGTCTGATCCACTCACTGATCAGCTTGTGGCCGTGATGAGACTGCACTCTCTCCAAATGGGACTCTCACACGCACCACAGGGTGTAAAGACATTGAGGACATTTGTCATGTTGTACCATAACTGGGCCATGAGTCTGTAGTCACCCAGTGACTGTGGTAAAGAGCAATGGTAGCAAGGTGAATCCTTCCCTCTCCAGCCAGTAGATAGGCTGCAGGTCAGTGTCCAAAAATGGGTATGTGAAGAATACATTACTGTATAGAGGGTAAGGTACATTATTTGTCACGTGTACCCAGGTACAGTGAAATTCATTTTTGTATACAGTTCTGTACAAGTATCACTATATATAAGCACTTAGAAACATATTAGATAAGCATCTCAGATGCAGTACAAGTGTATAGCAGTAGTACACTGAGAGAGTATACAGAGTGGGTACACAAAAATGCTGGAGAAACTCAGCGGGTGCTGCAGCATCTATGGAGCGAAGGAAATAGGTAAAGTTTCGGGCCGAAACCCTTCTTCAGACTGATACAGAGTGGCCAGTTTCAAGTCCCTGTTGTTGCAAGTGCATGCATCGTGATCTGACCATGAAGGTCCGTTGCCCTGGTGTCGTTGCAGGGTCGGTCTGGCCAAGCACGGCCTTTGGTGTCCCCCGCCGCTGCTCCCCCGCTGTATGCAGTGTCTGGTCCACGTGCTCGGCCACTTGGAGCGGCGCCCGGACCCAACCGAGCCCCAGGCATCTGCAGGGCCTCCAGCAGTTCACTTTCACATTGAGGCCAAGGAATATGATGCTTCGGGAGTAGAGACACATCCGATTGCAGATGCTGGAATCAAGAGCAAAACACAAAGTATTGGATGACCTCAATGGGTCAGACAGCATCAGTTGAGGCAATAGACAGATGATGATTGGGAGTGGGACCTTTCTTCAGACCGACAGACCAAGTTTCAGGTTGGGACCCATCTTCAAGTTTAGAGTGTACCCTTTGCCAATTTTCAAGCAAATGCTCGTGCATTTATTTCATGTCAAACTTGCTGATATGAAAACTTTATTGCAGTAATTACAGAGTTTACATCCAGGTGGGATTTAGTTCTGGAGACCAGCTCAAGCTTCCTATTTTTCACCCAGCAGTTTTCTTTAGTTGAGAGAAAATGCACGGAAGCTGGCCCTTCGGCCCATCGATTCTGCACTGACCAGCGATCCCCACACACTCATACTATCCTACACACACTAGGGACAATTTACAATTTTACCAAGCCAATTAGCCTACCAACCTGTACATATTTGGGGTGGAGTGGAAACAGGAACACCCAGAGAAAACCCACGCAGGTCACGGAGAGAACGTACAAGCTGCATACAGACAGTGCCCGTAGTCAGAATCAAACCCGGGTCAGTAAGGCACTGTCAGGCAGCAACTCAACCACTGTGCTGCCCAGCTTGGCATAACCATAATTCTAGCACAAGCCAGAGAAAGTTGGAGAAATGGTCATAAACATGAGAAGAATTGTCAAGCTTAAATTCATATATTTGCAGATATACATGTAGGATGCTTATTATTGCATATAGAGTTAGTAATTGTCCTTGGCATGGGTGCGTATAAGCAGTTTGATACTACTTTGGCTTTGGGCTTTGGATATCTTGGTTGAGTGATTGTCCTGGTTTTATAGCACAAGTGTGTTTTTAATAGTAATTTAATTTATATTTACAGAAAGGCGCTGAGTTTAATTTGAGTTATTGTTGTGTAGCAAAGACATAAATGAAAAAAATACATAACATTTATTGGTATACAGACAAGTGGAAATTTATAGCGCAGATAAAGGTCAATCTAATATTTGGATCTGTACCAAGTCGTTGGTCGAAGAATCTCAAACTAATCCTACTTTTCCCTAAAGCATTGTATCAATCCCAAAATAATCCCATTGTTTCACTCTATCATTAGTCATAACTTAATCCCACTACCCTGCTTTTTCCCCAGAGTACCATATTAGTCCCATTGTAATCTCACTCCCCCATTCTCTCCCCAGAGGTCTGAATCATACCAGATTCAGAGTGTTACATTGCGGAAACAGGCCTTTCGGAACAACACACCGGCCAACACGTCCCAGTTACACGAGTCCCACCTGCTTGCGTTTGGTCCATATCCCTCCAAACCTGCCCTATCCATGTCCTTGTCTAACTGTTTCTTAAACGTTGGGATAGTCCCAGCCTCAACTACCTCCTCTGGCAGCTTGTTCCAGACACCCACCATCCTTTGTGTGAAAAGGTTACCCCTCAGATTGCTATTAATTCTTTTCCCCTTCACCTCAAACCTATGTCCTGTGGTCCTCTGGGCAAGAGAGCCACTCCTCAAAATCCCCTGCTTGATCCAGTGAATGGACATTGAGGAAATTGTTAAACAGAAAACTAAGCATTCTCATTTGAGTATTTTTAAACTAATGTGATTGCATACTGAGCCAGGGTGACTTACTCTGAACGTGCAAGTTGAAGCCATTAATTTAGTAACTGCACCAGTCCCAAGACGGTCACGTTCTATCCTTGGTACAGCTAAATGTTTAACATCTAACTAGAAGCAACAAAAACCTGCAAGCCATTTGTAATGAATTCTTGCCCTTGAAGTGGGCAACTGGTGCAAAATTGTCATCGAGGGAACATTTTATTTAAATATCTCCAGGCCATGACGGAGACCGTCCATTTCCACCTCTGTAAATCCACCCAGCTTCGTCCCTGCCTCTCTGTATTTGCTGCAGAAACTCTTGGGTGATACCTCGAACAATTTCTCATTTCCAATCCGTTGTAAACTTAAACAAAAGCAGAAATTGGTCTTTCTATTGGTGCATGAAGGAAAGAGAAAGAGAAACAATCAAAGTTTTGGGTCCTTGGCTCCCCGTCTGTTCCCACTGATCCACTCTATCATTAGTCATAAACTACTCATCATTAGTTTAATCCCACTACCCCACTTTATCCTCAGAGTATCATATTGGACCTCACCATAGATGGTCCTCACCAACAGTAACATTCTGTTGCTGCTATTGTAACTATTGCTATTGTAATTTGTCGCTGTTTTGAATGACTTTTTGTGGCTTTGATCCATCTGTCATTGTAGTTGCCACCTCTATAAACACTCGTATATCAACGCCTCTCCACTGCTATCCCCTTGCTTAGCCATGAGTTGCTCTGTTACTGATAGCCACCTCTTCACCTGCCAAGACTCAAAACTATGCACCCATCATAATACATTCATTTGTGGTGTATACAGACTTGCACGTGTTACCCATGCAACAACATAGTCAGGGCAGTGTCTGTGTTATAGAAACATAGAAATTAGGTGCAGGAGTAGGCCATTCGGCCCTTCGAGCCTGCACCGCCATTCAATATGATCATAGTGTAAGCGACCTTTTATTCTTTTATTATTGTCATTTGCAGTAAGATGCAGTGAAACCTTTGTTTTGCATTTATATCCCGGCAGATCATCCCATACTTGAGTAAAATGTTCAAGAAGGAATTGCAGATGCTGGAGAATCGAAGGTAGATATCTCAGAGGGTGCGGCGTAGACAAAATTGCTGGAGAAACTCAGCGGGTGCGGTGGGCCCTCTGGCTCCTCCTCTTCTTTCTTCTTCGCACACCCCCACCCTGCATCAGTCTAAAGAAGGGTTTTGGCCCGAAACTTTGCCTATTTCCTTCGCTCCATAGATGCTGCCACACCCGCTGAATTTCTCCAGCAATTCTATCTACCTACCATACTTGAGTAAAACAGGTTGCGCAAAAGAAAAAATGACCAGGGTGCAGAATAGAGTGTTACAGCTACAGAGAAAGTGCGGTTAGTAAAAAGTGCAAAGGCCGCAAAGGTTGCTTGGAAGATGTGGAATACATCCTCGGGAAATGAGTGGTCTGTTCATCACTCCGATACCAGTGGGGATGAAGCAGTTCTTGAATCTGGTGGTGTGTGCCCTTTGCCTGACAGGAGAGTGAAGAGAGAATATTCTCTTCAGAATATATGCTTCGCTGAGAAAACATTTGGAACTTCAGCCGGGAACATTTGAGCAGGGAAGTGTTGTGTGTAAGCGATCCATCCTGTTGGTGTTTAGTGAGACACAGCTGAAACGTAGCAGGAGTGCTCATTAGTGTAATAGCCTATCTTTAAGAAAACTATTTACTGCTATGCATGGGCACACATTCCCAGACACCCATTGATCAATGCCTCAAAATCCCACTGGGGTGCACTCTCCTGGGGCAAGGCTGGCGGGAGCCTGCTCTGTGTGATTAAAGATGAATCTGATTGTACGGTGCTTGTGTACATCGCTCCTGTTTAACCTAATGAGGAGGAGACCTGCCTACCTGCACTCAACGGAAAGAAAAGCTCCAGCATTTTGTGTCTATCTTCGGTTTAAACCAGCATCTGCAATTCCTTCCTACACATTTTCTCTGCTCCACTGCAAAATCTCCTCAAGGTATGCCTACTTTGAAGAAGATAGACACAAAATGCTGGAGTAACTCAGCGGGACAGGCAGCGTCTCTGGAGAGAAGGAATGGGTGACGTTTTGGGTCAAGATCCAAGGGTCGCTCAGGTTTTAAGGTGTTTGGGCACCCATGGAGAATGTAAACGAAATTGTCAATGTTGCCCAAAGATGGTGTGAGATATGTCTGACTCATAATAATGTAACTTGTAGATAAGGTTACTAGGTATTTGTGAATAACTGTGAAAGACTGAGGCAAAGTTGACCAGATTCAATCGATGTAAGCCATCCTGGGACACCTAGTGGAGCTGCTGCCGCACTGTATTGGAGTCCAAGATCCAATCCTGACCTCACCATACTGTTGGTGTGGAGCATGCATCTTCTTTCCATGAACACATGGGTTTCCTCCAGGAGCTCTGGTTTCCTCCCACATCCCAAAGAGTTGGTGGGTTAACTGGTGGGTTAGTGAATGGTAGAAACTAAAGGGCCTGTCCCACGAGCATGCGACTGCATGTGGCAAGTGCGACCTAACGTGGTCGCTTGAGCCGTACGGCCTCGCGGGGCCGTTCCCACTTCGATCGCCGGAGCCGTATGGAGTTGTGCGGAGCTGGTCCCGACATCGCGCGGGGCTCCGAAAAACTGACAGTGTTCAAAAATTCCGCGCGGCAACGGTCTACCGGCCTGCAGCCGCCTTGATGCCGTACGCACCGTCTCGACGCTGGACGCAGCGTCTTGACGCCGTACGTCACGCGCGAACTTCCCGCGGACTTCGCTCGAACTTCACGTCACTCACTCGACCTCCGCACGAACCCCGCTTCCGGTTTGGTCGCGCTCGCCGCATGCAGTTGCATGTTCGTGGGACAGGCCCTTAAGGCTAGTTGGTGTGAATGTGGGGAAAATTAACGTGGGGTTAATGTAGGATTAGTTTACTTTGGTGTTGAGTCTAGCTTCGGGTGATTGAGGGTTGGTGACTCTGTGGGCTGAAGGGCGTGCCCATGCTGGATCTCTCTGTGACTCTAATTCCTGTCGTGAATGCAGATTTAGTGTCTCTAACGTGTCTGAAACGAGCCAACTGTTTTTGACCCAATGTATCTCTAATTTCAAGTAGCCCTTGCTTTCTCCCTCCCCCACCCCAGTTCTCCGACTGGTTCTCACTGTCTTTCTGATTAATTTTACTGATTGTGAGCCTCCTTGTCACCTTCCCCTCAGCTGACAATAAACCATTCTACATTTCCTTAACATCTTCTGCTTTGATCTATCATTTTCACCCTTTACCCTTCCATATCTCTGGATTCCCTCTCCCTTGACTCGCATGAAGGGTCTCAACCCCGAAACGTCACCCATTTCTTCTCTCCAGAGAAGCTGCCTGTCCCGCTGAGTTTCTCCGGCATTTTGTGCCTATCTTCGGTGTAAATAAACATCTGCAGTCCCATCCTACACATTTCCCACATGTTTGTTTGTGCTCAAGTAATCATGTATTCCGCAGGTTACATGGCCCAAGTTGACTTCACCTTCCCCAAAGTCCCTGATTTAGATCTTTTAATATGGGAGAAATTGGGAATGCTTGGAGTGAGATCAAAGATAGTCACAAATTGCTGGAGTAACTCAGTGAGAAAAGCAGCATGGGTGATGTTTTGGCTCGAGACCCTTTTTCAGTCTGAGAGTCAGGGGAGAGGGAGAGATAGAGATAAGGAAGGGTAAGGTGCAAAAATGAGATTAAAGGGGATGCAGATCAAGGAAAATGTAGAATAGATCATTATTAGCTAGGAGAAGGTGACAACGAAGCAAACAGAGATAACATTTGATCAGGGGGCTAGTGAGACTGGTCGGTAAACTAGGAAGGGGAGAGATGGAGAGATAGGGAGAGCAAGGGTTACTTGAAATTAGGGAAGTCAATATTTATACTGCTGGGATGTAATCATGAGGAATCATCAGTTTTGTGAGAGAGCTCCGTTTTTGTTCTGTTGCAGATAAGATTTTTATGATACACATCTCCTGTTTGCAGTGCAGAGAGGTGATGCAGAATGTGTTGTGATTTAGAAGGCACCAAGTGATTTTACTCTTGATAGGTACAATGGATGAGGCAATCACACTTCAATAGATGGCACAAGCTGAGAACAATCCCAGAGAGAGCGCTTGCAAGTTTTACACCAGCCAACAGCAAAAATGTAATCCCGCTGATGCAAATAGCAAAATCAAAACCCATATTATGAAGGATGGCGGTCTCGATTGAAGCCTAGAGAAAGATTACACTATGTATGAGCTATTTAGGCTGAGAGAGAGAACCTCATCAAAGTCAATGGTAGGTGGTAGATGTGAAACTTAGCAAGAGATTTCAACCACAAGTATTAAAATACAAATCCCAACTCGTATACCGAAATGCGCCCTTCAGTTGTACCCAGTTAGTTGCATTCATGTGTATTATAACTCCATTGTGGTATAATTTCCCTTCATTGGGGGCTGACTGATGCAGAATTGATTTGAACCTATAATGTGTGCCTTGATTCTGCATATAAAGTTTGGATAGGGGTTCGTTTTCCTCTTCGTCAGACTCACGGCAGCACCATGGAGGTGCTGAGCTCAGGTGCTGACAGTGTGGAGTTTGCATGCTCTCCCTATGATCACGTGGGTTTCCTCTGGGTGGCCCTGTTTTGCCAGGTTAAATGGCCTCTCTAAGTTGGATCTAGTTGGCCCTGCTTTGTTCTGGCCTTTTGTTAACTCCAGTTCCCCTCCTCTCTACTTTCAGTCTGAAGAAGGGTCCCGACCCGAAATGTCATCCATACCTTCTCTCCATAGATGCTGCCTGTCCCGCTGAGTTATTCCAGCATTTTGTGTCTATTTCGGGTTACCTACACCCTTGTTTGTTCAACTATGTTAGAATGTTCTTCCAAATGTTCATGCCATTTCACATCTGCTCTTTAGGATCATACTAGAGGTTATAAGGTCATAAGTGATGGGAGTAGAATTAGGCCATTCGGCCCATCAAGTCTACTCCGCCATTCAATCATGGCTGATCTAGCTCTCCTTCCTAACCCCCATTCTCTCCATAACCTCTGACACCCCATATAAATCAAGAAATCAGAAATATAACAGGAGATTGTAGGAGAGATAATCAGAGAGTCTTTACAAGAGCCAGACAGGTGCCTGTCTTGTGGGCTCTGCTGTCCACATGGACGTGGCTAGTCAGAATGAGATGATGGCTGGGCTTTGCTGCTTTGACTGGACTCCTGTGTGTATGGGGAATGATCAAGCACATCTGTGGCTCTCAAGGAACCCCCAGAGAAGGCAGGAGTACTTTGTGGTCAGACAGGAACCCAACGTTTTAACACAGAGCTAGTCATCCCTTAGAGAGAGATGTGCAAGGTACCAAAGCTGCTGCCATAGTTGTTGACACAAGGAACTGCAGAAGCTGGTTTACAATAATAAACATGAAGAGCTGGAGTTATTCACTAGGTCAGGCAGCATCTCTGGAGAACATGGATGGGTGATGCTTTGGGTCAGGATGACTAAATCAGTAGATGGACATAAAATGCCGCAGTAACTCAGCGGGACAGGCAGCATCTATGGAGAGAAGGTATGGGTGACATTTCGGGTCGAGACCCTTCTTCACACTGATCAGACTACTGACAAAACTAGTACTTGGGTTGTCTGATGAGGAAATGTTTGATTTTGGAAGTGAGAGAGGACTTGATTGAAACTTGTTGGCAGATGTGAAGAAGAAGTATCAGGTTGTGAATAATTAAGAACTAGGGTCACTGTTTCCAAGTTAGGGTTTGACTGTTTAAGGTGCAGGAAGGAACTGCCGATGCTGGTTTAAGCCAAAGATAGACACAAAATGCTGGAGTAACTCAGCGGGACAGGCAGCGTCTCTGGAGAGAAGGAATGGGTGACGTTTCGGGCCAAGACCCTTCTTCAGACTGGCGACTGTTTAAGGCAAATTGAAGTGGGGGAAGTTTGGGGAGGGGTGAGAATTTTGCAGTGTAAATAATAAATGTACTGAACCAGCTACCTGAAACCCTGCAGATCAAATAAAAAAACCCAACAGCAGCAGCTCATTTTGGGCATTATGCCTGTACACACAATGCTCAGACTGAGAAACTGCATTCCCAGGTTGGGCTGCATCAACTGTTGCTGATATACCTTGTATCAGCGATTAATTATACAGACTGGATGTGGAATAAGATAAGCAATGATTTTACTGTCACCCTCAGATGTCTAACATAGTCTTTAAGAGAAAATACATACAACACCCTTGCTGCTAAAGTAACATAACAATAACAAACAAAATGTCATAAATATCTGCTTACGTGGAGTGTAAAAGCTGAACTGAACTGCTCTGGTTGAATGTGTAGGAAGGAACTGCAGGTGCTGGTTTAAACCGAAGATAGACACAAAAAGCTGGAGTAATAGCCCTGTCCCACGGTACAAGTTCAGTCCAAGAGCTCTCCCGAGTTTAAAAGAAAATCAAACTCGTGGTAAGCATGGAGAATGAACGTAGCGGGTACGTCGGAGCTCGGGGACGTCTCTTATTGGTTCGTAATGCTAACGGCAGGTACTCGGGAAGACTCGCTAACGGCAGGTAAGCGCGGGAAGACTCGTGAAGATTTTTCAACATGTTGAAAAATGTCCACGAGAGCCCCGAGTACCGTCGAGTGGCCATTACCGTAAATCTCCGAGTTCGAATCGGGGCAAACTCGGGAGAAGCTCTTGGAATTAACTCGTACCGTGGGACAGGGCTTTAACTCAACAGGACGGGCATGTCTCCGGAGAAAAGGAATAGGTGACGTTTCAGGCCGAGACCCTTCTTTAGACTGGGAGTCAGGGGCCGTGAATGTTTTGTTTTCACATTTTAATTATCATTAGGTAGAAATTAATATTTGGTCAACAGCGCTAATCACACTATGTTGTGGCAACAGCCTCAATAGTACTCGCTTCAGCCTTGGAAATACGATACCCTTGAAGTCAATCAAGTTTCTCGTTTACCTGTTTGAATTCATTTGTTCTAATTGTACTCAAATGGAAGGTATCACTTGAGGACTCTCTCTGTAGGGAGACCTCAACAGACACAAAATGCTGGAGTAACTCAGCGGTGAGGCAGCATCTCTGGAGAGAAGCAATGGGCGACGTTTCGGGTCGAGACCCTTCCTCAGACTGAACTTGGGAGAATCGGGAGCAGGGTTATGTACTTTGCAGAGAGCGCTATCTAATCTGTGAATACAGGCCATGAGCCCACCATATCCTAGTTACCATAGTGACAGTTGCAGAGGTTGTTTTTGGATTGAATGCATTTCCAGTTGTGGAAAATAGAAGAAACAATGTTTAAATCTTCAAGGCAGGGTCTTCCTTTGAAGTTCAATGTTTGAACCAGTGGAAGATTGAGGTTAATATGATGTTGGAATTTGATAGATTTTGTAACTGGGCACTCATTCGATAGAAGAGAGTATCACGAACTTTACACAACAAAATATTATGGCTCAATTTAGGAATACTTGGTCTGATTCTGGTGTTTGAAAGGCTGTGCTGAAGTGTCTCGTTTGGACAGGAGGCTGCCTGCGAATGTTCTCTTAAATTATTTATTCACTGCTCCAAAAAAAGGTCATGACAATAGACAATAGACAATAGACAATAGGTGCAGGATTAGGCCATTTGGCCCTTCGAGCTGCCAGTCATCTCCTTCAGCCTGCATGCAACAATTGGACAAGATAGATACAAAATGCTAGAATAACCCAGCCGGGACAGGCGGCATCACTGGAGAGAAGGAATGGGTGACGTTTCAGGTCGAGGCCCTTCTTCGGACTGGCGACTGTTTAAGGCAGGGATGAGACACATGTTTTTTTCTCTCATGGGGAGTTTCTGCAAAGGGCTGAGAAAACTGAGTTTTAATATCATCAAGGCAAAGGAGGATATATATTTATTAGACTGGGAGTGAGGGAATGCTTAGTTGAGGTCCTAACTAAACCAACCATGATCTTATGGGGCAGATCGGGCTTGAGGGGCCGAGTGGTTGCAACTCCTAATTCAAATGTTCATAATCAGAGCACCTATCTATTTGTGCTATCTGTGATTATACTTCCTGCCATGGCCTCTTCAAACCTACCAAATAACTGCCATTCCTTCTCTCCAGAGATGCTGCCTGTCCCGCTGAGTTACTCCAGCATTTTGTGCCTATCTTCGATTTAAACCAGCATCTGCAGTTCCTTCCTGCATAACAATTGAACAATCCAGCTGTGACTCAAAGGATGAAAGAGTCGATGAGGCATACTGTCACAGAGATCAAACGCAATTATCAATATCGTGAAAGAAGCAAAGACAGACATAATGGGGCTGGAAGCCAAAACAGCAAATCTGATTAAATATCAGAACATTTTAAAAATGGGTCATTAATAACTGATAAATGATTTCCAGTGGACTCAGCGGGTCAGGCAGTGTCTGGGGAGGTAATAGACGGGTGATGGTTCGGGTCAGGACCCTTTTACTGACTGTTTATTAGACTTCAGACAGTTCATTTCCTCCCCAGATGCTGCCTGACCATCTGAGTTCCTCTATGTTTAATTCAAGATTCCAGCTGTAAACAAAAAACAAACAAATAGTTATGACTTTTTGCTCTGATTCTGTATGTCATTGTTGTGCTACATTGATAGCAGAGATGGACCATGCATTTTCACTTAAAAACCATGTAGACTTATGAACATGCCCAGTACAATGAGTGTGAGAATAAGGTAATCTCTCTTATCTCATTCAATACCATGGAAATACAGTACAGTTAATGGTGTCTCCAAATACATTCCAGGATTGTCCATGATGTAACCCTAATGCCCCCTGTCCCACTTAGGAAACCTGAACGGAAACCTCTGGAGACTTTGCACCCCACCCAAGGGTTCCGTGCGGTTCCCGGAGGTTGCAGGTGGTTGCCGGAGGTTGCATGTAGTGGAAGCAGGTAGGGAGACTGACAAAAACCTCCGGGAACCTCCGGGAACTGCACGGAAACCTTGGATGGGGCGCAAAGTCTCCAGACATTTCCGTTCAGGTTTCCTAAGTGTGACAGGGGCATTAGTATCAACAGCAAATGGCTTGTCCAAGAAGCAGCATCTTTGGAAGGACAAGCACAGAATATAGAGATGATTTACCGGGGTTTCTGATGCTGTGAGAAACAGAGAACTGTTGATGCTGGTTAATGCACAAAAAGAGAGAAAGTGCTGGAGTAACTCAGCAGGATGGGCAGAGAGAGCTATTGTCTTGCAGCACTAGAGACCCGGCCTCGATCTTGGCAACGGGTGCTTGTCTGTACGGAGTTTGTATGTTCTCTCCGTGACCTGCGTGGGTTTTCACTGTGATTTTTGGTTCCCTCCCACACGTCCAATGCTGTAGGTTAATTGGCTTGGTGCAAATGTAAAAATTGTCCCCAGTGTGTGTAGGATAGTGTTAATGTGCGCAAGGATCCCTGGTCGCTGCGGACTTGGAGGGCCAAAGGTAGCTCAGTCTGCAGAAGAGTCTTGACCCGAAACGCCACCCATTCCTTCGAACCAGAGATGTTTCCTGTCCCGCATTTTATGTCTATCTTTGGTGGGCCAAAGGGCTTGTTTACGTGCCGTATCTCTAAACTAAACTAAAGGTCTGGAGTAATGTATCCTGGCAAAATAAGCTATGGGTCAGTGAAGAGGTTCATGGTGATGAAACCTTCCAATTGTTGCTGATGGTCGAGAGTGGACTGGGCAATAACTAGTTGGATTGGACTTGGCTTGGAAAGGACAAATGTGGGCAGTTTTCCACATTAATGGATGGATTGTGGTACTGCAACTCCACCAACAATTTGTTTCTGAATTACAGATTATTTAAATAATTGAATGTAAATTCACGGTGGAAATAGACTGTGTATCTCAGCATTAGTCAAGCCCTCTGTATTTTTTTTGTTCTTTAATTTACCAACTATTCCATTAGGTGCTGAACCACTTCATCACTATTTCTTGCTAACTCAACCAACGTGCCATGATTTATTTTGTAACTTATTCTACCCATGCTCCCTGTTATTGAGATTGGTTCAATTGCCATCTTATTTGATAACATAATGATGATTAACACAAGGCTCAGGAATAAGGCTAGACTATGCAACAAAATTCACAACTGATCAGCAAATGCATTCAGACCAAGATATCATTCTGGTCATGTTCTGATGATTAGCAGGTAATATACTCTTCATAGAGGGGCCAAACAATGACCACCTCTAACAAAGAGCCCAACTACTTACCCTTGGCTTTCATTGACATGATGTTTCCACTAGTGGGAGAATCTAGGACCAGAGGTCATAGCCTCGGAATTAAAGCACGTTCCTTTAGGAAGGAGATGAGGATGAATTTCTTTGGTCAGAGGATGGTGAATCTGTGGAATTCATTGCCGCAGAAGGCTGTGGAGGCCACCAAAGGATATTTTAAAGGCAGAGATAGATAGATTCTTGATCAGTAACCGTGTTGGGGGTATGGGGAGAAGGCAGGAGAATGGGGTTAAGAGGGAAAGAGAGATCAGCCATGATCGAATGGTGGAGTAGACTTGATGGGCTGAATAGCCTAATTCTGCTCCTATGACTTATGAACATGACATCACTATCACAGAGCTCCTGACCATTAACTTTCTGGGAGTCACCATTGACTAGGAAATACTGTGCGACCCACATAAGCAATTGTTGAAGTTGTAGACAGAGAGGAACTCTGTCAACATGGTGGTGGAGGTAGCAGAGATAGTGGCATGTAAAGATCAGGCACATAGGAATGAGGGGAATGGAGGATTTGGGTCATGTGCTGGCGGAAGAGATGAGTTTAACTCGGCATCATGTTCAGTAAGGTGCACCAAAGGGTCTATTCCTGCACTGTGTTGTTCAATGGCCTACATGGCTGCAGGCTCAGATGAGAAGTCGGCAACCTGTGGCAATTGACACATCTCCTAACCTCCAAAGCCTTCACACCATCGGCAAGGTACAAGACTGAAGAAATATTGCGTACTCTGCACTTGGCTGGATGAGTACAGCTCGAACATGCAGCTTGGACACATCTGACCAAAGCAGCCCACATTATTGATAGCCCATCCATTGCCTCTCCACTGCTGGTGCACTGTGCCACAAGTGACTCACATGGCATAGTCATGGACCCATACAACACAGAAACAGGCCCTTTGGCCCATCTTGCCAATGCAAACTCGGTTTCCTAACTGAGCGAGTTCCATGTGCCTGCATTTTGCCCATGTCCCTCTCACCCTTTGCTGTCCATGCACTCATCGCAGCATCTTTTAAAACTCACCAGTGTCGTAAATCCTAGATCATTAGTTTAGTTCAGGTTAGAGATACAGTGCAGAAACAGGCTCTTCTTTTGTCAGTCTCCCTACCTGCTTCCACTACCTGCAACCTCCGGCAACCACCTTCAACCTCCGGGAACCGCATGGCAACCTTGGGTGGGGGCGCAAAGTCTCCAGATGTTTCCGTTCAGGTTTCCTAAGTGGGACGGGACAGGGCAGCAACTCTACCGCTGCACTGCTGCCAATTTTATTACTGGGAATAAATCCTGGAACTCCCTCCCAACAATACAATTTAACTAGCAACACTGTAGAACAAAGAAAGGATATTTTAAGCCTGTGTTATATTCAACCTGGCTATGCCATTTAATAGCTCTGTATTAAAATGTAGAAAAGAGACGGATGTTATGGAAAACTGGATATGGATCGGGTAATTATAGCAGAACATTGTTGGGCCAATAATTGAAGTGAAATTGCTTAAGAGCGCTTTAGACTTGCGTGTGAGAATATCAATTTCACTGTCATGAATTCAGTGGCGAGTAGCCCATTTAGTAATTGGCTTTGTGATAGGCATCATCTTTGATTGATGACATGTTGTGTAAAAAGTTGGCTGATTGTCTGACTACAGATTGCCAACTTCCTAAAAAAAACTTTTCCAGGAATGGTTGGGAACAAAAGTCTTTATTTACCACTGTGGATTCAATCCCAGATTACATTCTGCTCCTCGATACAGTCTTCCCACTCTTTAAAAAAAAAAATTAAAAAAAAAAGTGCTGCATTTAATGTTATTTCTGAACATCTAATGCTTTGGATGGAGGTAGATTAGGCTGTGGGACCAGAACACATATAGTATTGAAGCATCATGATAGATCATCTGGTGCAGAGTCCAGTTCTGGAGATTAGGAATGTTAAAAGAAAGAACATTATAAGAAATGGAGAGACCTGGTAATGGATTGAAATGGTAAAATAGTGCTTGTGAAGGGGTCTGTCCCACTTAGGCGATTCTTTAGGCGAATGCCAGGGACTAGTTTTAATGGAATTCACCTATGACAGCACCTACGACAGCAAAAATTGTTGCCACTGTCACCAAAAAACTTTTATCATGTTGAAAATTTTGCAGCAGTCGCCTATAGTCGCTCAAAAAATCACCCAAGTGGGACAGGCCCATTTCAACCCACAACCAGAGAACAGTGTTAAACTATTAATCGCCTCTTTGAGTCACTTGGACTTCCCTTGATCGGACTCTGCTGGCTTTACCTTGAACTAAACCTTATTCCTTTGTACTGCACTGTAATGTACTGTAATACTGTAAATACACTGTATGGCTCGATTGTGATCACGTACTGCCTTTCTGCTGACCGAATAGCACGCAGCAAAAGAGATAGCACGCGACAATAAACTAAACTGAACTTTTGCTACTTTTTTGATTCTGAGAAGTTGGTACAAGGAAATAAGTCAACTTGTAACTCAAACCTTCAGTTTTCCTTAGGAACAGGACAGCAGGGCGGCACAGTGGCGCAGCGGTAGAGGTGCTGCTTTACAGCGCCAGAGACCCGAGTTTGATCCTGACCTTGCGTGCTGTCTGCGTGGAGTTTGCACGTTCTCCCTGTGACCACGTGGGTTTTCCCCGGATGCTCCATTGGCTCACCGCCCCTTCCACTATCATCGACCAGCCTCTTTCTTGTCCCTCCTTCTCGCGTCTATAAACTGCATATCTCCCCAACATTCTCCTGGTCCAGACCATCCCCTTGCCTCCATATATGCTGGTTGCATTCTTCCAGTAGTTTGTTTTTTGTAACTTACCTAAGGTATGCCGTTTAACTGCAGCCAATTAACCCACTGGGATATGGAAGAAAAACAGAACCTTCATTGGAACCCCCTACAGGCACAGGGTGAAGGGGCATTCTCCACACAGACATCATCTGAGTCACAGGAGCTCGAGGCAGTGGAGCTAATTGTTGCACAGTGTCTCCCCACGATGTTGGCCTCAACAATTATCAAGAGATGGACAATATGAAGTTATCAGGTGAAGGAAACTGTGCGGGTGGACACACAGAATCTCTTGCCAGAGAAGGGAAACCGAGACCCAGAGGACATGGGTTTAAGGTGAAGGGGAAAGATTTAATAGGAATTTGAGGGATCGTTTTTTTCACTGTAAGGGTGCTGGATGTATGGAATGAGTTGCCAGAGAAGGTAGTTGAAGCAGCGACTACTGCAACGTTTAAGAAACAATTAGACAGGTACACAAACAGGGCAGGTTTAGATGGATATGGGCCAATCACAGGCAGGTGGGACTAGTGTAGATGGGACATGTTGGTTGGTGTGGGCATGTTGGGCTGAAGGGACTGTTTCTACTGACTCCATCACTCCATGAATTGAAAATAATTTTCGGATTAACCTGAAGTAACAGATAAGGGTTAAACAGGTGGGCCATATGAATGTTTAGTGATAACAAGTCCTTACTATTGAGACGTAAAAGTTGTATAGAGGTATTGAGCTCTACAAATCGGAAACAGGCCCTTGGTCCAACACGTGTACTGTAATGATGTTGGTGGCTTCGGGTTTGGAAATGAAATTGGTTCTTTCTCTCTTCCCCTCCCCCCCCCCCCCCCCCTCTCCCCCCCCCCCTCCCCTCCCCCCCTCCCCCCTCCTCTTCACCCCCCCCCTCCCCCCCTCCCCTCTCCCCCTCCCCTCTCCCCCCCCCCCCCCTCCCCTCCCCCCCCCCCCTCCCCCCCCCCCTCCCCCCCCCCCCCCCCCCCCTCCCCTTCCCCCCCCCCCCCCCCTCCCCTCTCCCCCCCTCCCTTTCTCTTTCTCTTTCCCCGTTTGACTCTTTTGGTAATAGAATCATGGGCGTGTAGGTGACGATATAAAGGTCATATTACATTAGTGCAATCATTTTTAGACAGAGGTATTTCTGAAACATTTCAGAAAACAGCAGTTGGGAGCATTTAGGGTTTTGAAATGTATTGGATGAGATGTTCGGCAAAGTGGATCTGGCATAACTTTAATTAGATCATCCTATTCAGAGTATCACTCCCACAATGGTTAGCTGCGTGAAGCCATTATGGAAAGGTGATGTGAAATGTGAAGAAAGTGAGCAATTGTAAGGCTTGATCACCCGGTAGAATGGGATGTGCATTAAAACTAAACTAGATTTAAATTTCAACATTGTGGAATTAAGTACTTCAATGGAACAACCAAAAGTAGATGGTGTTTTAAGGGCAAATAAAACATTTCCACAAATTAAAGATAGATAAATTTGCACTTTAATTCTCATCCTTTGCTGACCCATGGAAAATAAAGCATCATTCTCTTTAGTGAAGCTTCACGTTGCTTTGATAGGTATTCCAGTGCATTATAAAACTGAACTCTGAAAACACTCACAGCTCTGAAGCCATCTGTGTTCTTGGTATTGTCACATGTTCCAAGATGTAGGGAAAAGGTTTTTTTCAAATTAATCCATACACGAGTACAATCAAGATATATAACTACAACAAGTAGTGCACGTACAGTTTTGGAAGTTAACTAGCTTTTGTATATCGCACCCAGTGTGTAGGGAGTGGATGAGAAAGTTTAACAGTATAAAACCCGTGGGAACAGATGATCGATGGCATCAACTCGGTGGGTTGCAATCCGTGAACTTGCAGCGAGTTGCAGTTGGCCTGTTATTTTCGCCTCTGACAGAAGAACCTAGAAATGATGATGGTGTGGACCAGTTATACAGAGGTGGCCTGCACAACAGTTGTGAGATCAACTTCATAGCTACCTCGGGGGGCTATTCCAACCAATTTGTAAGTTTGTAGATAATTGGCTGCTGTAAATTGCCCCTCGTGTGTAGGGAGTAGATGAGAAAGTGGGATAGCATGAGACCTGGAGATCGATGATTGGCATGGACTTCTAGGGCCAAAGGGCCTGTTTCCATGCTGCATCTTTCAATCAATCAAACCCTTCTTCAATCTGTCTACCATTTACTTTAGATCCATGTCCCCCGGTTTTAGATCCATCAACTGAGGATTTGTTTTCTCTTCCTATGTAATCAAGGCTCTTGTAACTTTTGAGATGGTCCCCTTGCCCACCTCTCCTGTTCTAAAGAGGGATAACATTTTGCAAATCTCCTTTGACCTGTTGCATCCTTCCCATAATGTTGTGACTGTAACTGTATCTAGCAGTCAAAAATGTTCCTGCTTTGCTTCTTTTAATACCTAGCAATTAACATTATTCAGTACTAGCATGTCTTTTAAAATTGATGCTATGTTATGAACTGGTCTCTCTATGTTGCCACTGTGTCTATAGAGTGTTCCAGGCAAGGAGGCTTTGAGGAAGCATTGCATAAAGAGGGCAAACCTTGTGTTTTATGTATTTGTTTATGCGCTTTGCAAAATGGAGTTTGTTTGCTGTTTAAAATCCACGGGGAACATGTTGTCCATGTTATGTTGGCCATTGTAGCGTTGTCTGGTCATAGACTCATAAACTGTACAGCATGGTAACAGGCCATTCAGCCCACCTTGTCCATGCCAACCACATTGTCATTCTGGGCTGGTCTGATTTGCCTGCATTTGGCCTGCATCTAACTCCCTGCTATCCACATGTCAGTCCAAATGTCTTTTGAAAGTTGTAATTGTTTCCGATAAAAGCCATTTTGTCAGGATCAAATTGTAATTTTGCTTAGTTAGTCCATCGTTTACTGTTTGTTGAACCATTGAATGTTCAGTTCCCAAAGGAGCTGATCCCCTGGTTTTCACTATAATGTTACACCGCACTTTATTTCCTAGAATCATGCTGATATTTTACAAGGCTTCATTTTACCTCAATCCAAAATTACATTTGCCTTCAATAATTCTTGTTGTTTTTATCACTGCTCTGTTCCTATCTGATGTAATGTGAGTACAGCAAGTATATTGAAATCAGAATGACATATGAGACAAATATCCAGCTCATTGTATTTCTTCATGAATGAGTTATAGTCAATGATTTTCTGGAAGGTAATTTTATGCCCCAATTGAATTTCAATAATTCCACAAATGGTCAGAGCACAGTTTTGTTGACAACGCTGGCCATAAATTACTTTGTGGACTCCCTCAGAAATATTAAATGTCTATTCAATTGATGAAGCTCTTTGTTATTAATGATCCTGTACCCACTCCACTTTTCTGTTAATCAATGTCTTCATTTTGCTCATCTCTGATTTACAAGGATGTTGCCAGGACTAGAGGGTCTGAGCTACAGGGAGAGGTTGAGTAGGCTGGGACGCTATTCCATGGAGCACAGGAGCATGAGGGATGATCTTATATAGGTGTAAAAAATCATAAGAGGAATAGATCGGGTAGATGCACAGAGTCTCTTGAATCAAAGATCGGGGACATAGGTTCAAGATGAAGGGGAATCTCAGGGGTAATTTTCACTCAAAGGGTGGTGAGTGTATGGAACAAGCTGCCAGAGGAGGTAGGGACTATCCCAACATTAAGAAACAGTTAGACAGGTACATAGATCGGACAGATTTTGAGGGATTTGGACCAAATGCGGGCAGGTGGGACTAGTGAAGCTGGGACATGTTGGCCGGTGTGGGCAAGTTGGGCTGAAGGGCCTGTTTCCACACTGTATCACTCTGTCTCGATGACTCTTTGGAATGTTCAAACCGATCTGATCTTCGTACATTCCAGGCAACGTTTGTCTTCATTCCATGGGAGAAGGGGAGTGGACCCGCCTTAAGGCGGGGCCTGTCTCACGAGCATGCGACTCCATGCTGCAAGCGCGACCTAAAGGGCCAGTCCCACCAGCATGCGCCATGCAGGTTGCATGCTTGTGGGACAGGCCTTTACGTTGTAGAGATACAACATGAAAACAGGTCCATTGTCCCACCAAGTTCACACCGACCATCGATCACCTGTTCCCACTAGTTCTATGTTATCTCACTTTCTTGTCCATTCCTGACATGCTAGAGACACTTTAGAAGGTTGATTAACCTACAAATCTGCATGCCTTTGCTTCTAGTTTAGGTTTAGACATACAGCATTGAAACAGGCACTTTGGCCCACCGAGCCCGCACCGATCAGCAATCCCCTTACACTGGACCTATCCTATACACTGGGAACAATTTGCAGGCCAATTAACCTGATAACGTGCACATCGTTTCTATGTGGGAAGAAACCGGAGCACCTGGACGATCCTACAGAGTTCCAGGGAGAACCTGCAAACTCCACATAGACAGCACCCCTGAGGTCAGGATCGAACCCATGTCACTGGCGCTGTGAGGAAGCAGCTGTGCCACTGTGCATTATGAATTCTAATACTGTGGCAATACATTGGGGTTGGTCATAATATACAGTAGAATTTCACTGTTCATCATCTTGAACTTCAATGTTGTACTTTGTTCCTGTTTAACAACAATCTTATGCATCAAGGAAAGGATATCTCAGCCTTTATGTCTTCACTAATGTTGCTGCCTTCTGTGGTAGTGACTCTGGCCTGTGTCTGTGTTTAGTTTAGTCAGAGAAACAGCGCGGAAACTGGCTCTTCGGCCCACCAAGTCTGCACCAACCAGCGATCCCTGCACATTAACACTATCCTACACACACACACTAGGGACAATTTTACATTCATACATTTATACCAAGCCAATTAACCTACAAACCTGTACCTCTTTGGAGTGTGGGAGGAAACTGAAGATCTCGGAGAAAACTCATGGAGGTAACGGGGAAAACGTACAAACTCTGTGCTAACAAGCACCTGTAGTCAGGATCGAACCCGA
Organism: Leucoraja erinaceus; assembly: GCF_028641065.1. Lineage (NCBI taxonomy): Eukaryota > Metazoa > Chordata > Chondrichthyes > Rajiformes > Rajidae > Leucoraja > Leucoraja erinaceus. Next base: position 10,384,565 of record NC_073410.1, on the reverse strand, counting down.
GTTTCCAGCGCTGTAAGGCAGCAGCTCAACCTCCATGCCACCCAATGTTCTGCAGGTATAAAATCTGTTCAGGGTTTGGAAAGTGCTTATTCCATTGATTTGATTAATACTTCTGTTGTGACTATGATTGTTGCTGTGTGATTATAAGTAGAATATGAGGTGCTGTTCCACCAGTTCACATGTGGCCTTGTTCGGGCTATGGAGGAGGCCCAGGATAGAAAAGTCGGTAAGATAATGGGAAGGGGAGTTAAGATAGTTAACAACTGAAATATCCAGCGGACCGAGCACAAGTGTTTGGTCTTAGGCATTTTTTGAAAGGTGTGTGTGTGTGTGTGTGTGTGTGTGTGTACTCCAGGGTAGTCCTCCCTCAGCACGACATGCGGCCAGTCACAGTGAAGAAATCTTTCTGATACGGTGGCATGAGGGCAGCACGATGGTGCAGCGGTAGATCTTCTGCGCCAGAGACCCGGGTTCGATCCTGACTAGGGGTGATTGTCTCTACGGAGTTTGTACCTTCTCCCCGTGACCTGCATGGGTTTTCTTTGAAATCTTCGGTTAACCTCCAACACTCCAAAGACGTACCGGTCTGCAAGTTAAATGGCTTAGTCTAATAGTCAAATTGTCCTTCGTGTGTGCAGGGTAGTGTTAGTGTGCGGGGATCTCAGGTCGGCGCGGACTCGATGGGCCGAAGGGCCAGTTTCCACGCTGTATCTCTAAACTAAACAAAACATGAGGGTCCTGTATGGATCCAATCCTTTTGAGTGAGTGCGACATGTGGCATTTCTGCACAGATACCAATGTGACAGTGTCGAGCATCTGGCTGTAATAAGATTGAGATTGGATCTGGCTGCAGAAGGCAGCTGTATTTAGCAATCAGAGACATGGCTTTCAATGCCAGCAGAACTGGGAGCTATGACCATCCAGCAGATCCATCCATTCTTTAAATGTGTGTCATCCATTACTGTGGCAGTGGCATGATTATATTGCTATGTGGGCCGAAATTGCTCTACTAAATATTTATTCTGATAATCAAAAAATGAAGCAAAAGCAAAAAACATAAAACAAAAACTCACATGCAAACCTAGCAGATCCAATCACCTCCAGAACATAGAGCATGGATCTGCACTTGTCTCCAGTCAATCAGAGAGAAAATAAGGTGGACACAAAATGCTGGATTAACTCAGTAGGACAGGCAACGTCCCTGGAGAGAAGGAATGTGCTACGTATCAGGTCGAGACCCTTCTTCAGACTGAAGGGGCTGTCCCACTTGGGCGACCTAATTGGTGAGTTTAGGAGAGTTTGAAAAAATGTCATGTAGAACACCTCCTTCAACTATGTAGAAGACCTCCTTTGACCTCCTTCGACCATGTTGAAGACTAGCTACGACTAGCAAGGACTAATCTCTGGAAAATTGGACACCGAATAGTGGAGAGTGAAGACGACCTCCATCGATCTCCTTCGACCTTCCTTCGACTATGATGAAGACTATCTACGTCTACCCTCGATTACCTACGACTAACATGCCGACCTGCTACGACCTACTAGGACTAAACATATGAGTAAAAAAAGTATCGATTTTTTTCCCCCATGGCGACTTTTTTTTACTCTGGGGCATTTTTCAACATGTTGAAGAATACGCCGCAACCTAGCTGAGGCCTCGAGTACACGGGGACTACTCTCGAGCATGAAGGTGAGTTACAAAGACCTCCTACCACCTTGTGTCGACCATGCTGCGAATATGAGTATGAGTCAAGGGCAAACTCGCCCAAGTGGGACAGCCCCTTGAGAGTCAGGGGAGAGGAAGTCTGGAATCGGTAGGGGAAGGTGCAATAATGACAAATCAAAGCAGACAATGATCAAGGATATGTAGAATGGTACATTGTTAGCTGAGTGGAAGGTGACAACAAGGCATAGAATCAGGAAGATTAACGAGGGGGACAGTGAAATTTGTCAGAGAACTAGGATGGGGGAGGGATGGAGAGAAGGGGAAAGCAAAGTTTGAAGATAGACAAATCAACCATCAGTCTGAAGAAGGGTTTCGGCCCGAAACGTTGCCTATTTCCTTCGCTCCATAGATGCTGCTGCTCCCACTGAGTTTCTCCAGCATTTTTGTGTACCTCTGAAATCAATATTCATACTGCTGGGTTGTAAGTTCCCCAAGCGAAATATGAAATAAGACAGCGGTAAGACGTATGAGATGATTAAATATGATAAGAACTGAGGCAGATGTTGTTTCCTTTAAGACTTAACTTCTGAAGATCAGTATTGTTTGAGTCAGTCTTTTATAATCACACTCATAGACTGGTAAAGCGTGGAAAATGTCCTTGCAGCCCAACTTGCCCACACCGGTCAACATGTCCCAGCTACACTAGTCCCACCTTCCCGCGTTCGGTCCATATCCCGCCAATCCTGTCCTATCCATGACCCTGTCTAACTATTTCTTAAATGTTGGGATAGTCCCTGCTTAACTACCTCCTCTGGCACCTTGTTCCATACACCCACCTTGTTCCATACACCCACCACCCTTGTGTGAAAAAGTTACCCCTCAGATTCCTATTAAATCATTTTCCCTTCACCAAGGACCTATGTTCCCTGATCCTCGATTCACCTACTCTGGGCAAGAGACTCTGTGAATCTACCCGATCAATTCCTCTCATGATTCCTCTCGTACAAACTCGGTTATACACACTGTCACAATGCAAAATATTATGTTCGAAAATATTTATTGCAGAATAAATTGATCAAATTGATTTTAAAAGTGAAGATATTTTCCCATGTTCTTTAATCCATGCAGTCATGACATTCTTCAATCGACTAATACAATGAACAGCTGGTTAATTTGAGTATGTTTGTTCAGCCTAGAAAGGGGGTATGGATTTCATGTTTGGGTCAGTCTTGGAAGCTGGAGGTTTTAAGCTGTTTTAACCACCACTATCACTGAACCTTTCAGTTTTATCTCAAGGAGCTCGGAGAGTCCCTCCTCTTCCTCCTCTACTGCTGTCCACACCCACCAACCTTTCTCTCTCTTCCCCACCCTCCACGCGTCCATCTCTCTACCCCGTCATCCTTTTTTCCATCCTTCTCCATTCTCTTTCTTCCTCTCTGCTTCTCCCCTTTGTACTGTCAGTGCCCGTTGAACTTGGAAACACTGCGATTACATCCTTGGACTATCTCTCCCCTCCCCTCCCCTAGTCTCTCTGTCTCCATCATAGGGGACAGATTATCAACTGGCATCAACTACAAACCCACCACCCATCCTGCCTCTTCAGACAGCTAGCACCCACCCTCAATTTCTACATCTCCGCCGCATCTGCTTCCGAGATGAGGTTTTCCATTCAAGGACATCCAAGATGTCCTCTTTTATTACAAACATGGATCCCCCCCATGCTGTCATGGATGGATTCCTCACCCACTTCTCCTCTGTGTCCCATTGTTCCCTCTCCCCTCAGATGGAACAAGGATGGCGTTCCCCTGGTCCTCATTTGTCACCCCATCAGCCTCCGCATGCAACTCCAACATTTCACATTCACCCTTCAACGTGATCCCATCACTCGTCACATTTTTCTCACCCATTTCTGCCTCCCTCTGCAACTCTTTAATTCACTCATCACTTCCCTCCCAGAACAGGCCTTTCGGCCCATCGATATGTGCCGAACCTGATGCCAAGACCATCACTTGCACATAACCCATATATTCTCTGTATACCCATACGCCGATCAAAAGGTCTCTTAAATGCCACTAAAGTATTTGCCTCAACCCCATCCCTTGCAGTGAAAAACAATGCAAGTTTGTCCAACCTTCCCTTATACATAATACTCTGGGCAGTATTCTGCTAAACTTCTTCTGCACTTGATCCAAAGCCACCTGGCTCTGCAGTTGCTTCTGGAAGATTTGTGCATGCATTGAAATCACAGTCTTGGGGAAGATGGAAATATCTTCCAGAAGCCTGTAATTAAATAACTGACCACGCAGCTCATGCATGATAGTGGGTACTCTGGTGAGATATCAGAAGGCAGGTGATGTACAGAAGTGTTCCTGGCAGGGATCATACTTTGGAGAAGGGGACAGAGGGAGCCAAACCAACTGCAACTGAATCAAACCTCTCATACTGACGGAGATAGATACAAATGTTGGAGTAACTCAGCGGGTTAGGAAAACATCTGTGGAAGTAGAAACAGATAATGCTTGAGGTCGATGACCTCATGTCAGGACTTGGAAAGAGAGATGCACAAGTTAGGTTTCAATAGGAATGAAGGCAGGGGAACGATGATAGGACAGGTCAAATGGTGGCAGTAAATGTACATATCAAGCTTCTTGGTCTGTGAGGAGTTGTTAGTGATGAGGCCAGACCTATGTGGGTAGGATAAGAAAAACGCTGTCATTACACATAGTCATATAGTCTTACAGTGTGGAAACAGGCCCTTTGGCCCAACTTGCCCACACTGGCCAACATGTCCCATCTACTTGCGTCCCACCTACCTGCATTTGGTCTGAATCCCTCTAAACCTGTCCTATCCGTCTTGTCATGGACGAGACATTAAATAATAAGATACCACCTTTCCGTAAATCTTCACCACTCTGGGTGTCAAAGGGCAGAACTGATCTGCAACAGGAGGATTTTGTATCAAGCCCGAATATGAAGGAAGTGAACAGTCAGGCCAGTGTTTGTAGTGCAACATGAAAGCACAATGAGCAAGTAAATTACAGAATGAATCAGCTGCATTAATCGACGATCAGCTGGACCTGATACTCTCAGCTGTTTTCAAAGTGGCAGCTGTTTTAATTCTGATTATGGGAGCCCAATGCCCTGTAGGCTGGCTCACGCCATCTGGGTAATTATGTCCACCCCTTTAATCGGCCTACAGAATTACAGATAAATGTATCGTCACTATAAATACTTGCATTTATGTGGCAGCTTTAATACAATAACATTTCCCAAGAGCATTCCCAGTAGTATTATCAGGTGTAATTTGTCACCAACCCACGCAGTTTGCGGCACGGTGGCCTAGCGGTAGAGTTGCTTCCTTACAGCACTTGTAGCGCCAGAGACCCGGGTTTTACCCCGACTACGGGTGCTGTCTGTACGGAGTTTGTACGATCTACCTGTGACCACATAGGTTTTCTCCGAGATCTTCGGTTTCAAGACGTACAGGTTTGAAGGTTAATTGGTTTTGTATAAGTGTAAATTGTCCTGAGTGTGGGCAGGATAGTGTTAATGTGTGGGGATCGCTGGTCGGCGCCGACTGGGTGGGCTGAAGGGCCCGTTTCCACACTGTATCTCTAAACCAAACTAAAAACACACCAAGTGATCTGAGAAATGGTTATGAAAATGCTACGTGAAATGCCTTCAAGAAAACTGTCAAGGAAGAGAGATCTGTGCTGAAGTTAATGGTGGAGTGAAGAAGAAAAGGTCAGTGTTTGCGATGCGGAGAGCTGAATTTGTAGTCACGTAAACATTACAAGTACTCCTCCGCAAGTTCTGCAAATGCATTTGTTATTATTCATTGCTAGAGAGTGCCCAGTGTTGGAAAAATCGGGCTGGGTAGAGCTGCTGCCTCACAGCGCCAGAGACCCAGGTTCAATCCTGACCTGTGTGCAGTGTGCATTTTCTCTCATTGACCGCGTGGGTTTTGTTGTGCAACGTTGTGCGGGCTTGTAGCTTAATTTGGCCTCTGTAAATTGTCTCTAGTGTGTAGGAAGTGGAGCTGGTGTGGACGTGGTGGTTGATGATTGGTGTGGACGTGGTGGGCCGAAGAGCTTATACCATGCTGCATCACTAAAACCAGAGCCAAAACTCCAAACATGCGACTGACATTTACAGACTTTCCTATTTGTAAGATGTCAATTAGAGGAATTCTAATTGAATTGTTCTGGCAATTGGGCAAAGGAAATTTATGTGGATGTTTAATTAATAAATGGGGTTATTATTTAATTGAAATTTTGTTCATTAAATATTATCTGTGTATTGTGCGTACACATCTGTTAAGTTGCTGCAAGTAAGAATTCCATTGTTCTGTTGTTTGTAGATGAAGAACTCTGAACCCTCTTGACACGACTCTTGAGAATTGTAACTCTGAGGAAGGATGAGATAAGATGGGGTTGCTTTCTTCAGAGCGGAGGTGGCTTTGGGGAGACATAATTGATCTGATGAAAATTATTATGGGGCAAGATAGAGAGTAAACAGGAATGAACTGTTTCTCTGATGCAGAGGGATCAAACAGGGAGATGGATCTGAAGTCATTGGTGTGAGGTTTAGAGGGAAACTGACGGGCATCATTTTCAGACAAAATTTGCTCGTTGTACTAAAAACACTGGCCTTACTGTGTCAGAGAGAGTTCACTTCTTTAATAGTGTTCTCAACAAAGTGTTGAGATCTGGAGCCAACTGCTGGTGGTGGGGACAGGTTTTGTTCAAGGGTTCCTGGATGTGACCCAAGGAGCCCAGACCAGTGGAGTCCAACATTGAGCAGGAAGTTGGAATAAATCAACTTCTAGCTAAAGCTTTATAATACAATTGGAGATGAGGTAGATTCATTTTGGCAAGGCAAAACTCATTGAAGGTTAAACAAAATGGTACATGACCATTTAGGATTTATTGCCTAATGTATTCCTCTCATTTACAAAAACATAAGGTAAAGTGTTTCAAGCCAAGCAACAGTAAATTACAAGAGTTTTAAGTATTTATTTTGAGACAGATGGTAAATCTGACATAATTAAAATATGTTGACAGTATTCTGTATTGCTGCTAGTTACAGTATGTGATGTACAGGCAGTTCTACTGTAATGCAATTGCTATGTTCCTAAGAAAACCCGCATTATTAGTTCACTTGCACCTCCTCCAACCTCATCTACTGTATCCGTTGTACCAGGTGTCAACGTCTGTACATCGGCGAGACCAAGCGCAGGCTCGGCGATCGTTTCGCTGTACACCTCCGCTCAGTCCGCCTTGACCTACCTGATCTCCCGGTTGCTCAGAACTTTAACCCCCCCTCACATTCCCAATCTGACCTTTCTATCCTGGGCCTCCTCCATTGTCAGAGTGAGGCCCAGTGCAAAATGGAGGAACAGCATCTCATATTTCGCTTGGGTACCTTACACCCCAGCGGTATGAACATTGACTTCTCTAACTTCAAATAGCCCTTGCTTTCCCTCTCTCTCCATCCTCTCCCCCTTCCAAGTTCTCCCACCAGTCTTACTATCTCCGACTACATTCTATCTCTGTCCCGCCCACTCCCCTGACATCAGTTTGAAGAAGGGTCTCGACCCTGAAACGTCACCCATTCCTTCGCTCCAGAGATGCTGCCAGTCCCACTGAGTTACTCCAGCATTTTGGGACTTTGCATTATAGAAAATTGCATTATAAAAACAATTGTGTGAATGGAGAAAGTGGGTAAGGGGCTAGTGATTTGGGGCTAAGGGGCAATAATATTATTCCTGGAGGATTTTCAAAAGTAAAAGTCTCATTGATAGCAATAAACTTGCTTTTCTTACTGCATGCTACACATATTACAGTCTGTACATTAAATGTTTCAACAAAGTATTATTGCATACATTTCAATAGAAGCAATGGCTTGTCAATTTCTATGGCCATCCATAGTGAAACTGACAGACTGTGTTCTTGAGAGATTCAAGATTCAAGATAGATTTAATTGTCACATGTGCCAGATGGCACAGTGAAATGAATTCCCATACAGCCATACAATAAAAATAAACAGGACTCAACACACTATAGAATTTAACACAAAACATCCCCACACAGCAGAATCAAAGTTTCCCACTGTGTGGGAAGGCACCAAAGTCAGTCTCTTCCTCCACTGTTCCCCGTGGTCAGGGCCTCCCCAAGCCCTCTGTAGTTGCAGCTACGGGCGGCCCGATGTCCAGGACCGCTCGCCGGGGTGATACAAGTCCGACGTCGGGGCTGCGGGACGTCCTCAGCGGCGTGGACACCAGAGTCGGCCCCCTCCTACCGGAGTCGGCGGCTTCCAAAGTCCGTAGGCCGCGCCGGGTGGAGACTGCTGCTGTAGACCCTCTGCAAGGCGCCCCAGGACTCCACGATGGCGGTCAGCGCCGCCCGCTTTGGAAGCTCTCCGCACCAGAGCTCCACGATGTTGGAGCAACGGCCCAACGCTCCGGAGCTCCAAACGGCGACCCAGGTAGGCATCGCCCGCTCCGCGGTGACTCCAGCGTTGCGCCGCCGGTGTAGCAGCCCTGGTCCGGTTCCCGGTCCCCAGCAGGAAAGGCCGCTCCGATCCAGCTGGTAGGCCGCGAGGTGGGGGGTGAGGACGCGACTCGGAGAAATATTCGCGTTCCCGCCAGGAAGAGACTGGGAGACGGTTTCCCCCTTACCCTGCCCCCCTCCCCCACATAGAAAAGTAAAAGTTTCCCCCTAAAACAGACTTTAGACTAACTGAAAATAAAAAAAATATAGAAATGACAGACAGGCTGTAGGTAGAGGCTGCTGCCAGTGCAGCGCCCCTAGAGGCAACCATCTATGGGAAGTTACAAAGAAACAGTTTTTTATTCTCCTTAATTTTTTTATTTCACAAGACATCTTTTTTTTCTGTAAGTCAATTTCCAAAGAAAATTTTAAGTAGTTCTCTGGTTCCTGTTCAAAATCTTGTTATGGCCAATTTGGGCTGCATAATATAAATAGTGTTCCGTCGTTAACACAGCATTTTGGAAACACACGTTGTATCACAAGTAGTTGCTTTGACATTTATGGACCACATGCAAGGAAGTTCATGGGCCCGAGCAAACTACCACTGGTTAGAAAGGGACCTCTAATTGTTCAGCCAAAGATCTGAAACCTGTTAATGGACAGAGTGAAGGTAGACACAAAATGCTGGAGTAATTCAGCGGGACAGGCAGCGTCTCTGGAGAGAAGAAATGGGTGATGTTTCAGGTCAAGACCCTTCTTCAGACTGGTCAATGATTCAGTGAGTGAAATACTGGAAGGATCAGCATGTTCCAAATAAAGACACAAAGTGCTGGAGTGACTCAGCGGGTCAGGCAGCATCTCCTGAGAATGTGGATAGGTCGAAGTCCCTCCTTCAGATTAATGGAGACAGGATGAGGAAGGGGCAAAGAAGGGCTGCACAATACAAATAGTGTTCCATCATTCACCTAACGTAATGAGAACACCCAATATATTGCATAAGAAAAGATATGTAAAGTAAAGAGAATAAGTATGCAACTTAAGGGGCTGTCCCACTTAGGCTATTTTAAGTTACCACAGGCGACTAGACTGTTGCCGGGGTGTCGCCTGTATAGTTGTGAGTAGTCTCCTCAGTCGCCCAAAGAGTCGTAGTGTCTTTCTGGTCACCTCTGGATTTTCAACATGTTCAAAAATTTTTGGCGACAGTGGGTTGAAGCCAATGAGCGTAGCTTGACTTCTCCTGATGTAAGTGCTGTCGTAGGTTGTCGCCAGATGATGTAGTCAATGCTGCTCGTAGGTGGACGTCCTAATGTGTCGCCGGTTGTCGGTAGCTTGCCGTAGCTTGACGTTGACTAGGTGGGAGGTTATTGTAGCTTTCTCGTAGACATTGTCGTAAGGGAGGGGTCCAATCACCGTTGTCTCGGTGACCTGCTACGACTATGACAGTCGCCCAAAAAATCGCCAAAGTGGGAAAGGCCCATTACTCTCCTGGGATAGAACAACATGCTGGAGTAATTTGGTGGGACAAATTACTCTGGCATTTTGAGTCTATCTTTGGTATGAATAAGTGTCTGCAGTTCCTCTTTATTACTCCCCTGGCATCCTAGTTATCAAATCCCTGGTCTGGGACAATACTCCCAGGCCAAATTGGACTAATTTCCTATGTGTTAAAAAAATATATATATATTTGACGAATACTTAATTCTGAAATTGCTTCGAACAAGTGAGGATGCCAAATTTACAGTGCAAAAAAATGTCATGGCAATACTCAATTTTGTGTTTCACCCTGTCCATTAATTTTCCCAATCTTGCCATGCTGTAATGTACTATTGCACGATGGGATTTCAGAGCCCCCTATCCTTCTTTTCCTTCCATCTAACTGATTTGTCAGTAAACACGGATACCTTACTTACCCTGCTCCATTCATCATCTTATTGCATTAGATCATTAATAGCTAAAGCCCCCAGTCTGGTCTCTGTGGATTCTTACCACTGGCATCCTGCCAGACTGCAAATAGCCCATTCATCCATTCATACTCTTCATTTTGTGTCCATTATATAATCCTCTAACCATGCCAACACGCTGCCACTCAGAGCTCTTTTTCCAACGACATTTTTGCACCATACATTTTATTTTACTTGGGTTTGGAGATGCAACAAGAAAATTGGCTCTTTGGCACCGAGTTTAGTATAGTTTAGAGATACAGCGCAGAAACAGGCCCTTTGGCCCACCGGCTCCGTGCCGACCAGCGCCCCCCTCACATTAACACTATCCTACACCAACTAGGGACAATTCTTACATTTACCAAGCCAATTAACCAACAAACCTGTACGCCTTTGGAGTGTGGGAGGAAACCGAAGATCTCAGAGAAACCCCACGCGGTCACGGGGAGCACTTACAAACTCCATACAGACAGCACCCGTAATCGGGATCGAACCCAGGTCTCTGGCACTGCATTGGCTGTAAGGCAGCAACTACCGCTGCACTACTGTGTAGCCAGTCATTGATCACCTGTTCTTGTGACAAGTTTTGTGCTACACACTGCACTAACATAGAAACATAGAAAATAGTTGCAGGAGGAGGCCATTCGGCCCTTCGTGCCAGCACCGCCATTCATTGTGATCATAACCTGTCCCCTATCAATAACCTGTGCCTGCCTTCTCCCCATATCCCTTGACTCCACTAGCCCCAAGAGCTCTATCAAACTCTCTCTTAAATCCATCCAGTGATTTGGCCTCCACTGCCCTATGTGGCAGGGAATTCCATCAATTCACAACTCTCTGGGTGAAAACGTTTTTTCTCACCTCAGTCTTAAATGACCTCCCCTTTATTCTAAGACTGTGGTCCCTGGTTCTGGACTCGCCCAACATTGGGAACATTTTTCCTGCATCTAGCTTGTCCAGTCCTTTTATAATTTTATATGTTTCTATAAGATACCCCCTCATCCTTCTAAACTCCAGTGAATACAAGCCTAGTCTTTTCAATCTTCCCTCGTATGACAGTCCCGCCATCGCAGGGATCAATCTCGTGAACCTATGCTGCACTGCCTCAATCACAAGGATGTTCTTCCTCAAATTAGGAGACCAAAACTGTACCCAATACTCCAGATGTGGTCTCACCAGAGCCCTATACAACTGCAGAAGAACCTCTTTACTCCCATACTGAAATCCTCTTGTTATGAAGGCCAATATTCCATTAGCTAGGGGCAATTATCTTACAAACCTGCAAGTCTTTGGGATGTGGGAGGAAACCGGAGCACTCAGAGGAAACTAACATGGTCACATGGAGAATGTGCAAACTCCACACAGACAGCGCTAGCAGTCAGGATCAAACCTGGATCTTTGACGTTGTGAGGCAGCAGCTCTACCAGCTGTGCCGCCCTTAGCCATTGACTGCTTTTTCAAAGCACAGATTTACCACATGCACTGATGCCACATTGTTAACTTCAGATTGTGATCATCTATACAGATTGCATTCCCTCATACATAATAATCGGCCCCATCAACTTCCAGATATTAAATTGACTGATCTGATTCCTTATTCACTCTCCCTTTCCAGTCTTCAACAGTTATGGCAAACTGGCAATCTTCAAATTCACTGGAACTGAGTCATGTCACTAGGCAATTCTGGAAGACCACAATTAATGGATCCACCAGCCAACTCCTTCAGAACCTGAGTGTCAGTTGTAACTTCAGTCCAATAATTTCTCTGCTAATTAATTTCACTGTGCTTCTGAATGCCACTAATTCTGGTATGTTTGTTGTTTCTTCTATTGTGAGGGAAATAAATTGTGCTTCATTCACCTCAGCTATTTTCTGTTTCCAGAACTTATTTTCTTCATTCGCTGCTTCATAAGGATATAGGTTTGTTATCTGTTTAAGAAGGAACTGCAGATGCTGGAAAATCGAAGGTAGACAAAAGTGCTGGAGAAACTCAGCGGGTGCAGCAGCATCTATGGAACGAAGGAAATAGGCAACGTCTCGGCCCGAATCCCTTCTTGAAACCCCCCACCCCACATCAGTCTGAAGAAGGGTTTCAGCCCGAAACGTTGCCTATTGCCTTCACTCCATAGATGCTGCTGCACCCGCTGAGTTTCTCCAGTACTTTTGTCTACCCTAGGTTTGTTATCTTTTTTTAAACCCCTTTAGCACACTTGGGGAAGCCCAGTAAATCCTTACTTATTTCTCGATAGTATATTTCACAAATGTTCACCATTTTATTTTCATCAATCTTTCCCGCTGTCTGCAACTCTCTCAATCGTCATGGTTACTGCTCCTCTGAGAAAGATTCTCAGCTTCCTTTAATCTTATGCTATCTTAACCTTATTAGTTAATATTGTTGCATCACATTTTACATTGATCGGTTAGGTGTTTTATGTATGTTAAAAATTACTCGATATTCTTAGAATAATTGTCATTGACCATCTACACTCTATCCTCTTTATCTAATTTTCCTAACTCGCTATCCAATCTCTCCTTAATATCTAAGATATTGAATTTAACTTTAATTTTGTGCTTAAGTGGGTCATTTTGAATTGAATTTAAAATTCAGCCTATTAAATCGGTCTTTCCTGAAGTATTCTGTAGTTTGGCATCAATGATCAATCCTCTCATTATGCAAGGAAAGATTTAAAATAATCCTTGGTACCATGAAGAAGGCCACTAGGATTTTTCAAACTAGTTCCCCAAAATAATGTTTGCCATTTTGATTTGCCCAGTGTTCATAAAGATCAAAGTTCAGCATGATTATTACATTCATTTGTTGTAAGAATTTCTTATTGTTGGATTAATATTCTGGCCCCCTGGGATGGCGGGACTGTCATCTGAGGAAAGATTGAAAAGACTGGGCTTGTATTCACTGGAGTTTAGAAGGATGAGGTGGGATCTTATAGAAACATACAGAATTATAAAAGGACTGGACAAGCTTGATGCAGGAAAAATGTTCCCAATGTTGGGCGAGTCCAGAACCAGGGCCCACAGTCTTAGAATAAAGGGGAGGTCATTTAAGACTGAGGTGAGAAAAAACGTTTTCACCCAGAGAGTTGTGAATTTGTGCAATTCCCTGCCACAGAGGGCAGTGGAAGCCAAATCACTGGATGGATTTAAGGGCGAGTTAGATAGAGCTCTAGGGGCTAATGGAATCGAGGGATATGGGGAGAAGGCAGGCACGGGTTATTGATTGGGGACGATCAGCCATGATTGTAATGAATGGTGGTGCAGGCTCGAAGGGCTGAATGGCCTCCTGCACCTATTTTCTATGTTTCTATTAATTGACGTGGTTGAGGGTCCCCTAACTAATTTCACTTGTCATAGAGCTCGACAGCACAGAAACTGGCCCTTCGGCCCACCTAGTGCATGTTGACCAATTAGGCATATTGGGCTAGTCCCATTTGCCTGCATTTAGCCCATAATCAACTGTATCCCCTCTTTCCACATATCTGTCTTTGGATTTTTTAAATCCCTTGCTACTTTTTATGTCCATGCAGTCAATTTCCAGGTATACAAAATCAAGATTAACCCTCGTGATTGCTTTTGATTCATCCTTTGTTATAAGGGCTACACTCTACCACCTTCGGGTAGATGCACAGAGTCTCTTGCCCAGAGTAGGGGAATCGAGGACCAGAGGACATAGGTTCAAGGTGAACGGGAAAAGATTTAACAGGAATCTGAGGGATAGCCTTTTCATGCATAGGGTGGTGGGTGTATGGAACACACTGCTAGAGGAGGTAGTTGAGGCAGGGATTATCCCAATATTTCAGAAACAGTTAGACAGGTACATGGATAGGACAGGTGATAGATTCATCATGCACTGCGATGTTGGTTCTGCAGATTAATTTGGAATTTTCTTCCCTTCCAAACATTGACATAGCTCTCTGCTTCGACTGTATTCGGCACGATGAAAGAGTTTCTCAAGATTGACGTTGCCTGGTCCGTTTAGACTCTTAAGAGCGGCGGCCATTTTATTTCTCAACCCGTTTTGGTTTGGCAGGTTATTTTTCATTGTAAATTGTCCCTAGATAGTAAGTGGGTCATAAAATCTGGCTGCCGTTGATGGGAATGTGGGGAGAATAGGTGATAGAAAAAAGTAACACAAATAGAATTGGTCTGTGAGCCAACAGATTTAAGGGCTAAATGGCCTTCCTCTATGTGCAGAAATTGATGAAACAAGGGGTAAGAACATTTGATGCTCACCAGCATGGGCAGCACAATGCCTCAGCTTGTAAAGCTACTATCTCCCAGCACCAGGGACCTGGGTTTGATCCTGACCTCCGGTGCTGTCTGTGTGGAGTCTCCATGTGATTGTGTATGTTTCTTCCAGGTGCTCAAGTTTGTAGGGTCATTGGCCTTTTGTAAAACTGCCCCTAATGTGTAGGGAGTAGATGAGAAAGTGGGATACCGTGGAATGTAGTGTGAATTGGTTGAATTGAAGTGATTGAAGGTTGGCGTGGACTCGGTGGGCCGAAGGGCCTGTTTCCATGTTACATCTCTAAACGTAACACAATCCAACTCCCCCAGCCATCAATCACTCAAGTTGTTTTCTTCCACATCCTTTCAAAACTCCAGCATCCCCCTGGTGCTGCGGTAAATTGTGTATTGCAAATCTATTTGTGCTGATGATTTAGAAAGCAAGGTGATTACATCACTATTTTTGTTCAATGCTGACCTTTAACTGAATTCCAGCATCTGATTTACTTCGCTCGATGCCACTGAGAATTGCTGTATTGCCTTCAATTTACTTTCAATTGGGACTCCGAGATCTCTCATTTCCCACACACCCTGGATCACACTTGCTGGGAGATGCTGGCAGTTCCACACACAACTCTGCACGGAGTCCAAATGATGAGCTTCAACTCGTTGACATACCCAAAACACCAGCAGATGTTGGTATGGATCCACAAGCCACTCATTTAGTTTAGTTTAGAGATAGAGAGCATGGAAACAGGCTCTTTGGCCCACCAAGTCCACAACATTCAGTGATCACCCGTTCACACCAGTTCTATCCTACACACTAGGGACAATTTACAGAAGCCAAATAACCTGCAAACCTGCATGTCTTTGGAACATGGGGGGAAACCAGGGCAGCTGGAGTAAACGGGACGGAGGTGGAATGTGTTTCTAGCTTCAGGTTCCTGGGAGTCAACATCTCCGATGACCTCTCTTGGACCCACAATACCTCAACTCTGATCAAGAAGGCTCACCAGCGTCTCTTCTTCCTGAGGAGACTGAAGAAGGTCCATCTGTCTCCTCAGATCCTGGTGAACTTCTACCGCTGCACCATCGAGAGCATCCTTACCAACTGCATCACAGTATGGTATGGCAACTGCTCTGTCTCCGACCGGAAGGCATTGCAGAGGGTGGTGAAAATTGCCCAATGCATCATCGGTTCCTCGCTCCCCTCCATTGAGTCTGTCCAAAGCAAGCGATGTCTGCAGAGGGCGCTCAGCATCGCCAAGGACTGCTCTCACCCCAACCATGGACTGTTTACCCTCGTACCATCCGGGAGGCGCTACAGGTCTCTCCGTTGCCGAACCAGCAGGTCGAGGAACAGCTTCTTCCCGGCGGCTGTCACTCTACTCAACAACGTACCTCGGTGACTGCCAATCACCACCCCCCCGGACACTTATTATTATTTATTCAAATCATTTGCTATGTCGCTCTTTCAGGGAGATGCTAAATGCATTTCGTTGTCTCTGTACTGTACACTGACAATGACAATTAAAATTGAATCTGAATCTGAATCTGAAACCCACGTGGTCACAGGGTGAACGTACAGACTTCGTGCAGACAGCACCCGTAGATAGGATCAAACCTGGGTCTCTGACACTGTGAAGCAGCAACCCTACTGCTGCACCACTGTGCCACCCAAACCATTTGAACATTTGCACAGAAGAAGGGTAATAATAAGAAGTAGGACACAAAATGCTGGAGTAACTCAGCGGGACAGGCTCTCTGGGGCATCTGCAGCATCGGCTTTCTCCCCATGCTCCTTGATTCCGTTAGTCCTAAGCACTAAATCTAGCTCTCTCTTGAATACCTCCTTTCGCAGGGCTTTCCCAACAACCTGATTCACCCACGATTTCAGAAGAGGAAGTAAATCCAGCACATCTCCCATGAATCCAATCGTGTCAATCAATGCTTCATGGAAAGTATCCTATCGTGATGCATCACCGCTTGGTAAGACAAGTGTTCTGCCCTGGATTTGTAAGAAATTGATAAGATTTATGAATGCAGCCCAGTCCATCAAACAAACCAGTCTCCCCCTCTCTGGACTCTCTCTACACTTCATGGTGCCTTGAGAAAACAGCCAACGTAATCGAGGACCACTCGCAACTTAGTCATTCCCTCTTCTCCCCACTCCTCTCTGGTGGGAGAGGCAAAAGCTTGATTCAAGGGCAGCTTCTTCCCTGCTGTTATCAGGCTGTGAACAGACCACACATTTGCTAAGGATGTAATCCCGATCTTCCAATCTATTTTGTAGTAGTCTTACAGTTTTTTTTTGCACCTGCTCTTTCAATGTAGCTGTAACACTATATTCTGTCCTCTGTATCCTTTCACTTATTTTGCACTCTGTTGTATTTGTGTAAGGTATAATTGCCCTCTTGTATGGTATGATAGCAAGTGAAACAAAGTTATTCGCTGTAATAATAATAATACATTTTATTTATGGGCGCCTTTCAAGAGTCTCAAGGACACCTTACAAAAATTTAGCAAATAGAGGAAAAACATGTATGCGGAATGAAATAAATAGTAGAGACATGACTAGTACACAAATTAAAGACAGAATTCAATTCAAAACACAATATGAGGCAATTCAAGCACAGATGAAAAGGGAGGGGACGTGGGGCTAAGGATAGGCAGAGGTCTTGAGGCGGGACTGGAAGATGGTGAGGGACACGGAATTGCGGATCTGTTGGGGGAGGGAGTTCCAGAGCCTGGGAGCTGCCCTGGAGAAGGCTCTGTCCCCAAAACTGCGGAGGTTGGACTTGTGGATGGAGAGGAGACCGGCTGATGTGGATCTGAGGGACCTGACCGTGAGTGTTGGTAGGGGGAGAGGAGGTCAGTGAGATATGGGGGGGGCAGATGGTGGAGGGCTTTGTAGGTGAGGACCAGGATTTTATAGGTGATCCGGTGGGAGATGGGAAACCAGTGAAGTTGTTTGAGGACTGGAGTGATGTGATGCCAGGATTTGGTATGGGTGATGAGTCGGGCGGCTGCGTTCTGGACCATTTGTAGTCGGTTGATGTAGGTGGAGCTGATGCCAAGGAGAAGTGAGTTGCAGTAGTCCAGTCGGGAGGAGATGAAGGCATGGATGAGTCTTTCAGCAGCGGGCGGTGTGAGAGAGGGTCTGAGTTTGGCAATGTTACGGAGGTGAAAGAAGGAGGTTTTAATGACATGGCGGATGTGAGGCTCAAGGGAGAGGGTGGAATCAAAGATCACGCCAAGGTTGCGGGCCTGGGGAGATGGGGAGACAGTGGTGCCATCGATGGTGAGAGTGGGGTTATTGAATTTGCTGAGTGTGGATTTGGAGCCTATGAGGTAGATCTGGGTGTCATCGGCGTAACAGTGTAAGTCCAGGTTGAAATGGCGGAGTATTTGACCAAGGGGGAGGATGTAGATGATGAAGAGGAAGGGGCCGAGTACGGAGCCTTGGGGCACGCCTTGAGTGACTGTGGCTGTAGCAGAGGTGTGGTTGCGGAGAGAGATGAAGTGGGATCTGTTGGAATGGTAGGAACAGAGCCAGCTGAGTGCAGAACCTTCAATGCCAAGGTCTCCAAGTCTGGTAAGCAGGATGTTATGGTTAATATGTATATATTATGTATATGTGCCAAAATACACCAATATCAATACAGTTTCTGTAACATATTTTCTATCAGAAACCTAGCGATTTCCCTTTGATTGTCCTACCCAGCCAGGTAAACTAAGAATAATTTACAACCACCGCATCTTTGGGATGTAGGAGTAAACCGGAGCACTGGGGAAACTCAGCAATAAGGAGAGAATGTGCTGCTTTTCTCAAAAAAGAAAAAAAGGTGGAAAAAAGGCAGCATGGTCAGTGCAGATTGAGTGGGCCGAAGGGCCTGTTTCCGTACTGTATCTCTAAATTAAACAAAAAAACGAATGAACAAACTCCATACAGGCAGCACCCAAGGTCAGGATCGAACCTGGGTCCCTGGAGCTATGAGGCTCTATTTGTGGTGCACTGTGCTCACAAAATAACACAATGACAGTAGCTGACAAAAATAATCAATCATTAAGTAGCAAATAGAACAGATTTTCATTCTTCCTAGTCTCTGTCATGCTTTCTTTTAAATATGTTCAACAGAATAAAAAGGGTTACTGTGACAAAACAATGCTCAGGACATGGCTGTTGAGTTTGGCATGGTTTGGACAATAGATCATAAATCTGTAAATATTTTCAGTGACTTGGAAATGCCAAATACTGCAGGTTTTGGGGCCAGCGTGTCTGTGGAATGGTGATGTAGGTGGTCCTCCCGCACTATGTTCAGTTTAGTTTAGAGATACAGCGTGGGATCAGGCCCCTCAGCTCACTGAGGTTGCACTGACCAGCGATGCCTACACATTAACACGATCCTAAGCACTAGGGACAATTCACATTCATGCCAAGCCAATTAACCTGCAAACCTCTATGTCTTTGGAGTGTGGGAGGAAACCAAAGATCTCAGAGAAAACCCAAGCAGTTTAGCAACAGTTAAGGGCCTGTCCCACTTGCATGCGATTGTATGCGCTTGGCGCGACCAATGGGGCCGGTCCCACTTAGAAGCGCAGAGTTGTGTGGGGCTGGTCCTGACATCGCGCGGGGCTCCGAAAAACTGACAGTGTCCGAAATCTTCGCGCGCCAATGGCCTGTCGGCATGCAGGCGCATTGCGGTTGTACGCAGTGTCTTGACGGCGTACACCTAACACGTGGCGTTGCGCGATGACGTCACCGCCCGACGCCGTGTGACGCCCAAATTCAGTCGGCTCGCCTCCTGCCCAGCTGATTGGTCAGCATGTCGCAAATGACATCACGTGCGTACTTAACGTGTACTTAGCACGTACTTCGAGTGAACTCCACTTCCGTTTAGTCGTGCCAAACGCATGCAATTGCATGCAAGTGGGACAGGTCCATAAATTACTATCTATTTATAATTAGTCTGAAGAAGTGTCCCGACCCAAAACGTCACCTATCTACACCCTCCATGCTGCCTGACCTGCTAAATTTCTCCAGCATGTTGTGTTTTCCTCAAGGTTCCAGAATCTGCATGTCCTTGAGTCTCCTGTTTATAATTTGTCTAATTGTCATATATGGTCTGCCACAGTCAGTATTGAGGCATATAATAGGAAACAATCACGATGGGGCATTGATTGCCAATAAAGATCTGATTAGGATTATATCTGGCTTGTTAAACTGGAGATTGTCTGCTGTCAGGAGTGTTTGCAAACATGTCATTCATTAGCCTGGTACAAGCTGTGCATAGTTTGACAACGCCCAGTTAAATCATTACTGGCTGCCAACTCATGACCTGAGCAGCAATATTCACCCATTTCAGAGCATGTTCATCTCTTCAGCTTCACCTCCCATGCTACACAGGTGACCATTAAATCAAAATGGAAACGTTTTTTTCCCTGCTCACCACTGCAAGTGCTCGAGACCCTGTCAGCACTGTATGTTATTATTGTAGGTTGAGACCCTGTTCATTTCATAAGCATGCGGACAGATGAATATTTCAGAAGGCGTTTCTGTTTCATTGCTAATCACTCATAGGCGTAACCCTTCCACAACCCCTTAAACCCTTGATAGTAATTCTCATGTAGAGTTATGGAGTTATACAGTATGGAAACACGCCTTTTGGCCCACCAAGTCCTCGTAGACCATTATATTCCCATCCACACTCATCTTATATTAATCTACTTTTTATTCCACCCACATTATCATCAACTACTACTGCTCACCTACACTCTCGGGGCAATTTACAGTGGCCAATTAATCGTCCAATCTGCATGTGTTTGGAATATCTGAGGAAACTGTAGCTCCCGGAGAAAATCCCATGTGGTCATAGGGAGAACGTGCAAACTTCACACAGACAGCATCTGAAGTCAGGATTGAACCCAGGCCTTTGGCACTGTGAGGGCAGCAGTTCTAATAAAGTATGTTTTTTTGTGCAGTATAACTCTAATCCCCTGCCTAATCTGGATTTGGTCTAAATTGGAGCATTAAAGACATCATCTTTTTTTTAAATGTATTTGATCATGGGTTGCACAAGCCTACACTGAGACTTACTTTAATCCACATCTGTAGGAATTGTTTGCAGGAACTCAGTGTGACCTTTCAAGGAGTTCATGCTGAGTTTGAAGGACTCGTTTTGCAAATAAATGCACGAGAAAATCAAGGAGGCAATGGTTCTTCATTGAGGGATTTTCGACATTGCACAGTAATTAATGTTTATTGGAGACCTGTGATGCTTCATTTAACTGAGAGATTCTCTTCAGATTGGATGGAATAGATAAGCAACGGAATAAATTGAACCTCGAATCATAAACCTTCTGAAATGTTCCTCCATCTAAATCGGCAGTATTGAAAATATTTGCCTTGACGAATATGATGACTCAGTTTCCAGTGTCATGGCGATATGATAGAATGCTTCTCAATTATGGGATAGCAGTCAAACTTGGTGAGCTGAGGCCCTAATGTATTACCAGCTATTTCACATAATTGCAAACCTAACTAATTTCCTCTGCCATGTAATTTCTCCCTTTTTGTGCCATTATCTGACTCCTTTCATGAAAGCATAGAACATAGAAAGTACAGCTGCGGCACGCAACGTCTGTGTCTAACGTGATGCCAAGGCTAACTCTTCTATTCCTGCACACAACCCATATCCCTCCATTCCCTACATATCCATGTGCATATCTATATATCTCTAAAACACCACTATCATATCTGCCTCCACCACCATCCCTGGAAGTGCTTTTCAGGCACTCGTCACCCTGTGTGTAAAGTTGGGAATGATGAAGAATGGATTGACTGGGCTTATATTCACTCGGATTTAGAAGGATGAGAGGGCATCTTATAGAAACTTATAAAAATCATAAGGGATGGGACAGGCTAGATGCAGGAAAAAAATTCCCGATATTGGGGGAGTCCAGAACCAGGGGTCAAAGTTTAAGAATTAGTGGTAGGCCATTGAAGACTGAGAAGAGGAAAAATCTTTTCACCCAGAGAGTTGTGAATCTGTGTAATTCTCTGCCACAGAAGGCAGTGGAGGTCAATTCACTGGATGTATTCAAGGGAGGGTTAGATTTGGCCATTGGTGCTAACAGAATGAAGGGATATGGGGAGAAAGCAGGAACCGGGTACTGATTTTGGATGATCAGCCATGATCTTATTGAGTGGCGGTGCTGGCTCGAAGGTCAGCATGGCCTACTCCTGTACCTGTTATCTATGTTCCTATATTACTGCAGGCCCAGAGTTTGTTGTCAGCAATGAATCTCTAGATTTTGCTATTCACCTGCCCTGCAAAGAATGGGAGCTGTTCCCATCCTTGTAGTCAAGATCCCGTTTAGTGCCGAGTTTACCAGATGTAAGTACTTTCATCTGGCAGAAGGAAACTTCCCCCATCCACGGAAAGGCTGAGAAACCCAAAAGCGAAGAAGGGTCTTGACCCGAAACATCACCTATACCTTCTTTTCAGAGATGCTGTCTGACCCGCTGAGTTACTCCAGCGTTTTGTGTTCATCTTCGGTGTAATCCAGTATCTGCACTTCCTTCTTACACATTAAACTACACACATTAGCTGGCTGTTAAACCTGTCCATAGTTTAGGATGCTGCAAATGGTTTGATTTAATGCTGAACGAGATTAAAAAAATTAAAAATAAAATTAACATGCTTAACGCAATTGAGAAAAAATCACAAGCATTTAAGTACATTCAATTCTAGTGTGTAGTGAGTGGCGGACTTTGGACAAGTTGAGGGAAATATGTAAAAATATTTATAAATGTCTGATATTCACAATAAGGTCACACCACTGATTCCTGAAACAATCATGTCTTTCACATCCCCTTCTAGAGATGCTTCTTACTTTTGACTCCGTTTCATTTGGTGATCTCGTATGTGTATATGACAAATAAACTTGACTTGACTTGAGTTATACAACACAGAACCAGCCCTTCGGCCCAACTTGCCCATGCCGACCAAGATGCCCCATCAATGCTAATCCCATTTTCCTATGGTTGACCCATATCCATCCAAACCTTTCCTAACCTTGCACTTGTCCAACATGTCTTTTAAATGTTGTCATTGCACTTGCCGCGACTGCTTCCTCTGGCAGCTCATTCCATTATTATTTCTGTTATTGGACTTCAGTTTGCTTTTGCCCTGTTGGGAGAGGATGAGCAGGTTGAGATTGTCTTCCTTGGAGCGCAGGAGGATAAAGGGTGATCTTTTAGAGGTGTAAAAAATCATAGGAATGGATCGGGTGGATGGACAGAGTCACTTGCTCAGAGTAGGGGAATCAAGAATCAGAGGACATCAATTTAAGATGGAAAGATTTAATAGGAATCTGAAAGGTAGCTTTTTCATGCAAAGGGTAGTGGGTCTATGGAACGAGCTGTCAGAGGAGGTAGTTGAGGAGGGACTATTGTGACGTTTAAGAAACAATTAGACAGGTACATGGCTAGGACAGGTTTTAGGGGATTATGAGCCAAACGCAGGCAGGTGGGACTAGTGTAGCTGGGACATGTTGGTCAGTGTGGGCAAGTTGGGTGGAAGGTCCTGTTTCCACGCTGTATGACTGCCGCTTGCCCTTCTGCAATCTATGCACCATTTTGCTGTTTTGCATTCATTGTTCTATTTACTGTTGTCTCTCTCATTACGCATGTATACAAGTTACTCTTTGAGCTTCATGCAGGCAACGAATTTCATGGTACGCTGGTGTATATGGCACTAAACTAATCTGGATCTAAATTTAAACTGACAACAGCCCCTGTGTGATTTTTTTTTAATGATATTTTTGACTTTGCTCACCACATTCAGCTGTAATAAAATAGTAGCATTTATTTTACGTTGTTTCATCGTCAAAAATCACATCATATCATTCTTCTCAGAATTAATCTTCAGCTAATGTATATCTGTTCATTTTTATGTCCTTTTCTGTTGCACATTTGCAAAGATGACATTTATGAATGCATTGCAAAATGCAAAACACCCTTCCTAAAGGCCGCTAAGAACTATGTGCTGTTTCTCATTCCATTATCATCCCGACATTTTAGTTTATTGAGATGGGTGTAGAAGATTGAGGATGGCATGTTGGCACAGTGACTGTTGTCTCACTCACTGGAGTTTACAAGGTTGAAGGGGGACCTGATTGAAACTTACAGAATAATGAAAGGCATAGATCGAGTAGATGTAGAAAGGATGTCTCCACTGGTGGGAGAGTCTAGGACCAGAGGTCGTAGCCTCAGAATTAAAGGGCGCTCTTTTAGAAAGGAGGTGAGGAAGAAATTCTTTAGTCAGAGGGTAGTTAATCTGTGGAACTCTTTGCCACAGAGGGCTGTGGAGGCCAAGTCAGTGGATGTTTTTAAGGCAGAGATAGACAAATTCTTGATTAGAACGGGTGCCAAGGGTTATGGGGAGAAGGCAGGGTATTGGGATTAGGAAGCAGAGATCAGCCAAGATTGAATGGTGGAGTGGACTCGATGGGTCGAATGGCCCAATTCTACTCCTATAACTTGTGAGCTTGTAAACTCACAGAAACAACAATTGGGGGTCAATGCTGACGTCTGCCGCTGCCAGTGTGGAGTTTGCATGTTCTCCCTGTGAGCACGCGGTAATGCTGTAGTTACCTTCCACAATGTCTGAAAAGTGTTCCTAACTTGAAAAGTGGTCAGATTTCCCTCCTTAGATGCTGCCTGACCCTCTGAGTCCCTCCAACAGCTGGAGTTTTTGTTCAAGATTCCAGCATCTGCACTCTTGTGTCTTTCTTAAGTTTTTCAGGCTGGTAGGTTAACGGTCCTGCCCTGAAGTAAGTGGCTGGCAGGTGAATTATGAATGAATTGACGGACAGGTGAGAGAAAACAGGTGACAGGTCCACACTCAACTTACGCACAGTCTGTATATACAAACAAGTGTGTGGGAAACTGACTGCCAACTGCTGTGGAGCTCCTGGCATTTTCTGCCATGTGGGAGCTTGGTATGTGTCAGTATCTGCATGCTTGAGTTGCCCACCTTGGTTTAACTTCTTATTGCGTAAGGTGGACCTCTGTTTTCATTTAAATATATTGCTGGGCGGCACCATTTTTGTCTTGCTGACTATTCTGGTGACAAACAATTTTCAGGTTTAGTTTAGTTTAGAGATACAGCGCGCAAACAGGCCCTTCAGCCCACCGAGTCTACGCTGACCAGCGATCCTCATACATTAACACCATCCTACACACACTAGGCATAATTTTCATTTATACAAAACCAAACGGGCAACAATCCTGTGCGTCTTTAGATTGTGGGAGGAAACCAAAGATCTCGGAGAAAACCTAAGCGGTCATGGGGAGAACGTACAAACGTTGTCAGACTGCAACCGTAGTCGGGATCGAACCCGGGTCTCTGGTGCTGCAAGTGTTGTAAGGCAGGAACTCTACCACTGCGCCACCGTGCTGCAGTGTATCAAATCTTGCGGCGGACATACGCAGGGAAGTTAATTTTGGAGAACAGAATTGCTCTGAGAGTCTGTCTAGACTCGAAGGGGCTGAGTGGCTGTCTTCTCTGTAGTGAAAAATAAGAGCTATTGGATTTTGACTGCGGGGGATTAATACACCATCACCGAGTCATTATGCGCTGTGCAAATTCCTCTCAGACTCATGGAAGCAGATCAGAATACATTTTTCCATTTCACTCTTGCAGTTAAATCAATCGTTCGACAATACAGAGAGAAAATGTGAAAAGATGTTACCTTGTATATCAATGAATTCTTTACCTTTGGGAACTAAATCACAAGAGGTCATCGGTTGTTATCAAGGCTAAGGAGTCAGGGCACTTCTTTCCTCAACGAGATGTTATGGAATGGATGTTGTGTCACATTACATGGCCTGGATTTTTATCTCACCTTGGGCTTTCATCCAAGTCCAGATTAATGTACATTAGAAACACATAGATCCAGTCCTGAATCCTTGGAACAAATACCCCACCTCCCTCCATGGGTAAACAGATGATCACTACCCTTTGAATCCCAGGTAATTTTATACAACCCTGTCACTGAAGCCGTCTGGTGGAAAGAATATAATCAAGTTTGTCAGGAGCCTGATTTGTCTTTATGAAATCCTCTTGTCATAGTTCCTTGTGTGTCTTGTATGTATTTTTTTTTACTGAGGCGCGCTGCCCCATTCTCTGGATGAGAAGTTCAGTCAAGTAAGTAATGGGAGATATGAGAGGAAATTAATTAAGCCTCTGTTCTTTTCGACAGCGAGTCCTCTCAGTAACCTCTAATTTTGTCTATTGCTGGCATCGAACTGTTTTTTTTTTTTTTAGAGCCACTGCTTTATATTAGATCTGGGAGGGAGATTGGCAGGTCATTAAACCTTGGCCAAACTTGGCTCTTTTCTCCTGGTGGCAGCATGGTAGATTTATGGATCCATAATTCCAATATTGCTGGGTTTAGCAGCACCATCCATCCCTCACATATTTTTTAAAATTGGTGCTTGCAGTTCAAGGACAATCTTTTGGATTCTAAGTTGTATATCAACATTGTAAAGGCACCTTTGGAGAGTTCGATTCACAGTCACACAGCATGGAAATAGAGCCTTCGGCCCAACCTGCCCATGCCGACCAACATGCTCCAACCACACTAGTCCAACCTGTCTGCATTTGGCCCATATCCCTCTAAACCTATCCTATCCATGTACCTGTCCAAATGTTTTTGTAATGTTGTGACGGTACCTGCCTCGACTACCTGCTCCAGCAGCTCGTTCCAGCCACCTACAACCCTTTCTGTTAGAAGGTTGCCCTTCAGGTTCACATTAAATCTTTCCCCCGTCTTCTCAAACCTTGGGCAGAGCCGCACGCAAACCAAGCAGATAGAATTCTTCCCAAGGTACATCTGTAGAATTTGGTCGGAGTTGTTGGAGATGTCCTGGACTTCCTTAGATGGAAGTGGTTCATTCTACACAGGCCTACGAGACTGCGTTTCACAGTGGCCCAGGACTGGTATAGGCACAGCCGATTACTGGGAGGGGGGGGTGGGGGGGGGGGGTGGGGGAGACACTAAAGATGTGCACATGTGTGTGTGCCCCACCGCCCACCCCCTTCAAATCCCCATTCACAGTCCACCCCTCACCCTGAGGAAAACTGCACAGGGCAGTGTATGTCAGGGCTCTGCAGTGTGTGGAAATAGGGTGGCAGCTGTAGGCTCTGCACATTATTGCCAGTGGGAATTATACAGGTAATGTTATGCCCCCGTGCCACTTAGGAAACCTGAACGGAAACCTCTAGAGACGTTGCGCCCCACCCAAGGTTTCTGTGCGGTTCCGGAGGTTTTTGTCAGTTTCCCTACCTGCTTCCACAACCTGCAACCACCTGCAACCTCCGAGAACCGCACGGAAACCTTGGGTGGGGCGCAAAGTCTCCAGAGGTTTCTGTTCAGGTTTCCTAAGTGGGACAGGGGCATTATATCTCAGCGCAATGGGTGTGAACCACAGCAGCCATTATTTAAAGGGAAATTTTAACTACATCGCAGTCCGTCCACTTCGGCAATGAGACTAATGCAGTTAGAGTGCCACAAAATCCAACGTCCAGGCAGTTGTTTCTCAGATGGAGAGAGGTTCAGAATATCATTGCAGCCAAACTTTGTGAGCTGCACTGCTATTGACGTCCTTTACATCAAAACAAGAAATGCAAGGGGAAACAAAACTCACGATAATACAATGAAGAGATGAATTTCCCAGTGGGTAGTGATGAACTCGGAGATGTGTACAAAATTGCTCTGTTCCAGATCAATATATTCATAAACTTCACAGCTTCTTCTCCCAGTTGTTCCTGGAGTAATATTTAAGACATTTTTGTTATTGATGGAATCAAGTTACCTGTGGTTAGTGCACCGAGGTGAACTGGCAGTCATCTTACTGAATGATAGGGGTGACCCAAGGGGCCGAATGGCCTACTTGCTTTTCTGCTTCAGATGACATGACATGAGGTTTGAGCCTTTTACTTTACAATAAACTTGTAGTCAAAATGTACACAACATTGTGTGGGAAGGAACATCATGGGGTTTTGCAACACTGTGAATGAAGAAAATGAACCTGCAATCTCACTTCTGAGATGACTTTACAAAGAAGACAAAGTTAGATTGATATAGCGTGACAGTTGACTTTGTAGTGCTTTACACAGCGATAACACGTTGATTTTCTCTGAGGCAGTAAGGCTTGTCCTAGACCAGCCACTGGGTGATGCTTCATTGTTCCCCATCTCCTTTCTTGCGGCAGAGGTCCTGGCTTGGGAGCTGATGTGCAGCTTTGGTGATTAACTGCAGTGCACTCTGCAGAGGGGCCAGACTGCAGTCACTCTGTGCAGGAGGTGAAGGGATTAGGATGCTTTGGAAAAGAAAAGATAGAAAGTACTGGAGTAACTCTATATCTGCAGCGTGCGGATAGTGTTCTTTCGGATGGGGACCCTGCTTCAGATTGATGTTTAGGGTGGTGGATGAGGCACCATTAACACGCGATGGTTTGTCCTGGATGCCATTATGCTCTATTTTTGAGTTCTGTTTTGGCTGCATTTGTTCAAACAAGTGGAGAGCTTTGCACCATGCTCCTGATGTTTACCTTATGGATGGGAGGTGGGCTTTGGAGGTGTCGTGAGGCGATATATGTTTCCAAATCGAGAGGATGTGCAGTCTTGGAGGAAAACAGCAGAGGGCGGTGTTCCCAACTTCCTGCTGCTCTTGTCCTACCTGTGGCAGAGACCATCCTTCAGGGAGGTGGTGTTGGAGTGGCCTGGGTGAGTAACTGTGGTGTGTTTTGTAGATGGGACACACAGCAGCCACTGTGTCCTGGATGTGGTGATGGTAATGGTATCCAATCTCTGCCCAGCTCTTTCAGCCACTGTATGTGGCTAGTGGTTCAGCTGAATTTACTTTCCTTTATTTCACTTGCACCGAGATACAGTTCATAAGGTGCACCAGTCGCAGAAAGACTATACAGATTGCAATTGATAAGCGTTTTATTGACGTTTATGCAAGATAAACTAGCCCAGGGTCTCCATTAGGTAGATTATAAATTATAAAAGGACTGGACAAGCTAGATTGCAGGAAAAATGTTCCCAAATTTGGGCGAGTCCAGAACCAGGGGACACAGTCTTACAATAAAGGGGAGGCCATTTAGGACTGAGGTGAGAATAAAACTTTTCCACCCAGAGAGTTGTGAATTTGTGGAATTCCCTGCCACAGAGGGCAGTGGAGGCCAAGTCACTGGAGGGATTTAAGAGAGAGTTAGATACTCTAGGGGCTAGTGGAATCAAGGGATATGGGGTGAAGGCAGGCATGGGTTATTGATTGGGGACGATCAGCCATGATCACAATGAATGGCGGTGCTGGCTCGAAGGGCCGAATGGCCTCCTCCTTCACCTATTTTATCTGTTTCTGTTTCTATGATAGTAGCCGAGGACCGCTCTCTAGTCGTTGACAGGATGGTTTTTGTGATTAATGGATGATGGGGAATGTTGATGGTAATGCCATTGAGGACAGATGGTCAGACTATCTCTTGTTGCAAAATTATCTGGAACATTTCAAGCACAAATATTGCTTTCCACTTATCGCTGAAGTCTTATTCAAGCCAAATTACGCCCAGGAATTGTCTTAGACCGAAAGTGCAGTTTTAAAGGAATTTGCATGGCTGTATTAAAGTTAGGCAGTGTATAATTCAAGGTTGTTTCTTGTATTCTAACCCTTTAACATGATGATTACTCCAAGGACCATACTCTAAATGATTGCTACTCGCATAATGAAGTCAATAGCCACATCACAAATCACTGTCTGATAAAATCAGAAATAGACCACAAGGTGCTTAATCCTGGCCAACTTTCCGTGGTTGCTGCTTTTTGTTAGCCTGTGTTTACGGAACAGATATAGACAGAGAATCTACAATATAGAGCTGTTGATAGGAGTTAGTGTTAATTGTCCTGATCTCTGGTTCAGTTGGTGCGGCTCCATATAGTTTGGTAATGGCCTTATTACTGCCAATTCTTAGGCCCCCATCATCTTGTCTTAACCATGGACATCTAGTCTCTTAACACTTCCATTTTCCATCAGGAAGGCCTTAGGGCTCTCCAGTTCTTCCTTGAACAAGGATCCAATCAGTTCCCCTTAACTAATACTCTTCTCCACCTGGCGGAACTTGTCCTTGGCTTAAAACAAACCATTTGAAGATGAACCAAAATGTTGTCTGTCCATTTCCCTCCACAGATGCTGCCTAACCTGCTGAGTTCTTCCAGCACTTTGTTTTTCGCTTGTTAACTGCTTTGATGGTTTATTGATGTAAGGACATTTTGCTATAACTTTAACATTCACTTATAAACTATACACCATTCCTACCTTACTTATGTACCTTATTTCTTATAATAAGAAATAGAAATTCTTCAATTCAATTATTTCTTATATGATCTATTTAAAAATAATTGTCTGTAAGTCGAATAAAAATAAAGTTGACTGGGTAACCTGGGTTCCACACTCATTTGGTCTGGACAGTAACTAGATGATAGATAATGTTACAAGGCTAATATATTGTAGTTTATGCATGTGAGTGGTAAGTGCCTTTATCTTTTTATTCAAAGTTGAGTCCACTCACAGATTATAGCAGTTTGAATGTCACTCGGATAAGAATGGTTTGACCAAAATGATGTTAAATTGGAGGAGTATCTAAGAGTGGAAACCAGTAAGAGTTTCATGGTTTCATGTGAAGTATTTTGCTGGAGGTTCCATTGTTAAACTGAGTTCTTTTGTCAATCTAAAGTCAACTTGACTCAAACGCTTGTAGCTGTTGAAATCGATTCTTTATTCAGCTGAGACTAGTCTCTGAACCTTCCAACACAGAGCTGATGCTCTGGGGTGGGTCCAGAGAAGAATAACTTTGATATACCTCATGACATTTATATAGGTATTAGACATTTCAGATACAAAGGGTATGACAAGCTAGTAACCAATCATCTGAGTCCTTCTGGTGATTTACAACATCAGTCACATGATCCCCCTTCCCTGGCCTCATTTACAACCTTTGTTTGCCTGTGGTATAACTTTACTTAGAATTATTTTATTACAACACAGCAAAACTCCAGTAGGCTCAATTATCAAAGACCACAAAATATAAGATACATATGTAATACAATGATCACACAAGTCATACACACTTTCCATACCAAGAAGAAAGATATTTCTATTAATCTAAACAAAGTCTAATGTTTACAGTCCTACTAAGACAATACATATCATAAATTGTTTCACTACAATTTTACACAGTTTAAAATTCTATTACCTATGTATTTAAAACATTAATTATATAAGTTTGCTGAATTTCAGTTTCTAAGTTCAAAACCCACACACATCTCCCAACCAAGTATACATGGGTCGTAAATCTGTCAACTTAATTAATAAGTGTTTGATGCCAGGATACAACTTAATTCTAATGTGTAGCTCCTTTCCTGCTATCTGGAAGCTGGATTTCCAATCTCCTGTACAAGGCAGAACACAGGGTAGATTTACAACTCATTAGATCAGAATTACATCTGCTTCTTCGACTTTCTATAAACATGGGAAGGTCACAATCTAATTCCCCTCCAAGCAACTGCTCCCCTTCACACACAGCCTATCCCTTATCCCAATCTCGTTATAATTTAACATAGCCCAGGCTAACTACAGAATCTATTAAATCTCAGCCTTGAATTCTGTCTCAAACTCAGCATAACCCTCATAGCTCAAGAATGTGCCATAGTGGAAGAGCAGATGACCTCTGGCCCCATTCAGTGATCCATTCTTCAACACAATCATATCAAATACAATTTCCTCCAGCGATATAATTGCCCGAAAGCAACAAACCAAGCTATGCAGGTTCAGATTCAGGTTTCTATGTTTTGATTCATCGTTCCCTGTGTGTGTGTGTGTGTGTGTGTGTGTGTGTGTGTGTGTGTGTGTGTGTGTGTTTCATTGTACTTTATTTCGTTAGGAGACGTATGTTTCTGAAAACCTTAAGCTTTTCTTTTGCAAATTACCTAGCTTCTATAAAAGTCACTATCCGAGTGGTTCTATTATATAATATTTCCTCACCATGGGGGGTTTTACCCAGGATTTAATTCCCGGGAGCTGCAAACTAAGGGATATAGGTTTTCTAGATTCCGTTCTATCAAAAAGCACCTGTGGTGTGCTATCCTGAGAGAACAATAGGGCCTGAAATCCTAATGTGCTAAAGATTGATTCACGATATCAAAACATTTGCAAAAATATCATGTTTACCGACCAGAATAAACTGACTTGCTAGTTGCCATGCACGTGATACACATAAGGGCTGCAATGATGGCATTGGTAAAACGCTCATGTTTTTACATATAGCAATGCAAAATAAAACATCATCAAGAACCACAAATCTTGGAAGTAAAGGACAATCTTCTGAGTTGAGAGAACTGGACATAAATGGTTTGGACACGATGAATCGCTTCACTGAACCCTGATATTGTGTCTCAGATCAGATACAGTCATGGTTTAGCACCAGCATCAGATTGTATATCAGAGTGGGCTGGCTTGTTGGGGTCATAATATCTCTTCTGTGAATCTTCTTGTATAATCAAGTTTAAGACATTGTAAAAAGTATCTCCTGCCTGGAATACTTTTTGTTTTAAAAAAAATTAAAAAGTTATTTAGATTTAATGCTAATTGAAATATTGGGGTATTCTTCTAAAGAACACTCTGCAACCCCAAAGTTGTAGCTAATTCATGTTGGATGTTGGTTTTCAACTCCCCAGTGTTTGCGTTAGGAAGCAAGATCAACATGGAAAACTGTCCTCCACTCCATCACTGGGAATCTGTCGATTGTGAACTCCACCATCTCTTTTGAGACTTCCAAGTTAGCACCCAAGGGGATGGTGAAGTAAGCAAGAGACAGGTAGAGTTGAATAATGAACCGTTTTATGCTTTAAACAGGACGGGCTATTCTGATGTGGCTGCGTTAGAAATCCATGATCATGTTTCAACAGGCGGCAAAACCTGGGCCAATAATTAGCTTCCAGGAGATCAGGATTGGGTTCTCGGAAGCTTCTCAGTGGCTTCTGTAGGGAGCCTGCTGAGACTCAGTGTGGCACAGGAGGAGACATTAATTCACCATTCTTCCTTGGAAAATAAAATTCTCAAAAGTGAGTTGATCCAGCCAGAATATGATTAACAGACCATTCATCCAAAATGCTGCAAGACAAGGCTTTGTGAAGAAGCTGCAATCGTTTGACCTGAGGAAGGAACGGTAGCCATAGCAACTTAATAAAGGTAGTTACTCTTCTTCCTTCATTTGTTTTTGTGTGTCGTGAAAGGAATTGCACATCATTCTATTTGTGCTGCGGCAGAAATAAATTCTCATCTTGTAGAAGTGCTCTCTGTCATCTGGATAATGGTTGTGACTCGCTGTGTCAGTCAATTACTGGAATGGTGTGGGACAAGCTGGTGAGGTGTTATTCAGCATTACATCTTTAATAGCGCTGTCTGCAGTGCACGCCCAGTATTGTTCACCCACAGTGATCGGCCGATATTCCACATCAGACAGCAATTCCGAATGCTGTGCAGGACCATAAGGGCTCGCATTGTTCCCCCACATTGAGACATGTTTGGTATTCTATTCTTTGAAGACTGACTTAAATATCTTAATGCTCGGCAGGCCTCTTCAACGTTAATGGCCCATCTGCCAAGCATTCAGGCTTTCAGAGCAGCGCGGATTTGAAAACCTTCATGCTTTTTAAGAAATTGATTGGTGTGAGATTTTGATAGAATTCTATGCAATATCCTATCCAGCTATGAAAAATTGCTTTCCAAGGCTAGAGATGAGTGGAAGATCAGATAAAAAGATCATATTTGTATGTCTTTCAGAGGGATTTATGGCAAATTGAGGGCAACATTCTTGCTTTCTTGAGCCACAACCCTGAGAGCAATGACTCATTTAAAATGAAAGCTAGAGTCAGTTATTTATATTGATTATGAATCTACTGCAAACTTACCTTGTCCTCTCATGCTGTTTAGAGAAAGACATATATGAGTACTCCCCATTCTGCCCTCACCTGATCTGGTCAATATGTGACTTGGATCTAAGGTCTCAATTGACCACTGACTTAGTTCAGCAAGCCATTCAGTTGTATCAAAATTTGTGAGGAGAGTCAAGAATCTTTAGTTTTAGAGATACAGCATGAGAATACCAGCCACTGAGTCCATGCTGACCAATAATCACCTCTACACACCAGTTTTATCCGACACATTAGGGACGATGAACAGATTTGCCTACAAATCGTCACGTCTTTTAAATCTGGGAGGAAAACGGAGTACCCAGAGGAAACCAAAGCAGTCACAGGAAGAACGCTCCAAACAACTCCCTTAAATTTTCCCCCTCTGACCTTAAAGCTGTGGCCTCTAATCTCTTACATTTCCATTCTTGGGGAACAAAGGTTCTGTCTGTCTTATTGATGCCACTCATACTTCTGTCAGATCTGCCCTGAATGTCCGCATTCCAGAAAAAATTGTAAGGATTATGGAATATAAAAGAAAGGAAAGTATTACTAAAACTGTATATCCGTGAAACCCATGTCCTCCAAAGATGCTGTCTGTCCCATTGAGGTTAGCCAGCACTTTATGTTCTATGTGAAATACTACTTGGAGTTTTGGTCCCCTTGTGTTG
Source organism: Leucoraja erinaceus (assembly GCF_028641065.1). Lineage (NCBI taxonomy): Eukaryota > Metazoa > Chordata > Chondrichthyes > Rajiformes > Rajidae > Leucoraja > Leucoraja erinaceus. The sequence continues at coordinate 10,350,515 of NC_073410.1, read as the reverse complement.
TACTTGCTAGGAAAGCTGTTCTGAGAAAGTCCACCAGATTAATTCTTGGACCAAGAATGATTGAAGTCAAGGATAAGAGGTGATCTTGTTGAAGTATAAGTGACTCTGAAAGGAATTGACAGAGACAATGCTGATACATTTCCCCTGATGGGGATAGCTGAATCCAAAGAAAAGGTCACTGATTTTGTGATGGAGACGAGGAAAATAAAATCTCTTACCTGGTTGTAAATACTGGGACTCCCCTACTCCAGGGACCTGTGGAATCGGAGTTGTTAAATATGTGCAATGCAACAAATATGTTTTTTTCTAAAAGGGGAATCCATGGTTATGAAGTTCATACAGGAACATGAAACTTACAGATGCCAAGACGAGAACAACCATGGTCTTACTGAACAATTATATGACCTGCTCCTGCTCTTATTTTTTAAAAAAAGTTTAATTTAGAGATACAGCAGGGAAACAGGCCCTTCGCCCACCGAGTCCGTGCCAACCAGCGATCCCCGCACACTAACACTATCCTACACACGCCAGGGACAAATTACAATTTTACTGAAACTAGTTAACCTACAAACCTGTACTTCTTTGGAATGTGGAGGGAAGCCGGAGATCCTGGAGAAAACCCACGCCGGTCACGGGGAGAAAGTACTAACTCCGTACAGACAAGAACCCGTGGTCAGGATCGAACCCGGGTCTCTGGCGCTGTAAGGCAGCAGCTCTACCCCGACGCCACTGTGCCACCCGTACTCTTTTAAAGGCAGATATAAAATAACGTGTGACGCTGTTAGAAAAAGAAGGGGAAGTGTTTCAGTGTCCCCTGAATATAAGATGTATTGTCTGGCCATTATTGATCCCATTGGGGAACATTGCCTTGTGAAAATTGGGCTCCATGTTTTGTCTGTCACTTCAGTGACTCCACTGTAAAAATGTTCAATTTGCTGCAAAGTTCTATGATGTCCACAGGTCAATGAAGGATTTCTGCATATGTGCAAATTCTCACTCTTACAATGACCCAGTTAGTTTCGGTTTATTATTGTCGAGTGTTCCCAGGGGCTGTGAAAAGCTTTGCTTCCCAAGCAGATCGGATAATACAAAACACAAGTACAATAAAGTTCAACTCCAAATACTAGTGGTAAAGGGGAAGATACACCTGCAGTTCTTCAGGTAAAATACTCCTCTTGATAGTATGTGATCCTTTTGAAATAAGCTGTGCAATTTTCCCTTATCCAGGGTGAAGAAGCAAGCAGCAACTTTTCCTTTAATGTGTTTACAGCTTGACTATTGATGTAACTATTTTTTCTGTTCTTGCGATTGCATTACATGGTTAAAATTATTTTTAGGAGTGTGAATGGTGAAGCACAACAGCCTCATTGTCACTGTGGGGTGAAATGAAACACTTGCTCCTCTGTTCATTGCTACTTCATTCAAACTGATCATCACTGGATTAACATTGTCAATTATTGCCAAAGGGATTGGTATAGTGGACACATTAGTGCCACGACACACTGATCACTGACCCCCTGCCTTCTTGATCCGTTATCCAGTTGACATCATTTGACCAGAAGTCTCTTGAAGTTAGTTTGTGAGACTCCAACAGCAAAGAGCCGGGGTATTATGGGGCAGATCCTCTGTCTCTGTCTCTGCCTCTGTCTGTCTCTGTCCCTGTCCCTCTGTCTGTCTCTCTCTTTCTCTCTGTCTGTATCTCTCTCTGTCCCTCTATCTGTCTCTCTCTCTATGTCTGTCTCTCTCTCTCTCTGTCTCTCTCTCTGTCTCTCTCTCTGTCTCTCTCTCTGTCTCTCTCTCTGTCTCTCTCTCTCTCTCTCTCTCTCTCTCTGTCTCTCTCTCTGTCTGTCTGTCTCTCACTCTGTCCCTCTCTCTCTCTGTCTCTGTCTCTGTCTCTGTCTCTCTGTCTCTCTGTCTCTCTGTCTCTCTGTCTCTCTGTCTCTCTGTCTCTCTGTCTCTCTGTCTCTCTGTCTCTCTGTCTCTCTCTGTCTCTCTGTCTCTCTGTCTCTCTCTCTCTGTCTCTGTCTCTCTGTCTCTATCTCTGTTTCACTACGTCTCTCTCTGTCTCTGTCTCTGTCTCTCTGTCTCTGTTTTACTATCTCTCCGTCTCTGTCTCAGTCTGTCTGTGTGTGACTGTCGCGCCCTTTGTATCTATGCTCTACCGCTCTCTTTCATTTTACTCACTCACTCTCTCACTCATTTGCTCCATCGAACTCTTTCACTCTCCCTCGCTCCCTCAGCAGTTGTGGACATTGGCCATCTGGACCTGGGAGAATCCTCGGGCAATAATGTAGCCATCCATGCAGCCACTTTATAAAGAAACGTTTCAATCTATTTAAACAGGATCCCAGTCCTCCTCATTATAGGAATCCTGGCACTTAACGATGCATCTGCATTGGCACCACCTCCTTCCTGAGCAGTTCCTTGAGTTAGAGGATGCCCTGATTCCGCTCTGGGTCAGTGGTTTTTGAGGTGACTGATGAGGGAACGGCAGACTCCTCCACAGATGGGACAAGTGGGAGCTGATGAGCCCGGCAGATTGGAAGTGTGGATGGGGCACAGTGTCAGCTATTTAAGGGCCTGTCCCACTTGGGAGACCTAATCCGCGAGTTCTGGCGAGTTTGCCCTCGACTCGTAATCGCAGCATGGTCGTCACGAGGTCTTAGGTTGTCCGTAAGTAGGCCGTGATGCTAGTCGTGGGTACTCGTGGCATCAAGTAGGTCGGGGCATTTTTCTAGCCTGATGAAAAATGTCCATGAGTAAAAAAGGTCGTGAATTAGGTCGTAAAAGTGGGACAGGCCTTTTACTTTCCTTCATGCTCGAGTATGGTCTCCGTGTACTCGAGGCTTCAGCTAAGTTGCGGCTTTTTTTCAATATGTTAAAAAATGCCCGCGAGTAAAAAAAGGTCGCCAAGGAAAAAAAATCAAGACTTTTTTTACTCATAGATTTAGTTGTAGTGGGTCGTAGTAGGTCGGTATGTTAGTCGTAGGTAATCGAGGGTAGTCGAGGATAGTCTTCATCATAGTCGAAGGGAGGTCGAAGGAGATTGGAGGAGGTCATCTTCACTCCACTATTCGGTGTCCAATTTTCCCGAAGTTAGTCGAAGCTGATCTTCTACATAGTCGAAGGGGGTCTTCAACATGTCATTTTTTCAAACTCTTTTAAACTCGCCAATTAGGTCGACCAAGTGGGACAGCCCCTTTATAGTGGGTTTCCAATGTAAGGACTCAAGGCAGACACAAAATGCTGGAGTAACTCAGCGAGACAGGCAGCATCCATGGATAGAAGGACTAGTTCTCAATACCGTCCCGATTGCTGTTCAGCTCTGAGCAGTTGTAAGCGCCATTGGGGGAATGTTGTGCCTTTTCACGGAAACTTTGAACATGCTCGAACCATTTCCTCTGTCCACTCATTCCGGCATAGGCTGTCTGGGAATTTTGTGGAATTGGTACATCTTTTAGACGCGGGAGGGAACCGGAGCACCCGTAGAAAACCCACGCGATTGCAGGGGGAACATGCAAACTCCACACCGACAGCATCCGTGGACATGCATTTATACATCTAGGTAAGCTCATTTTTGTGGGTTGAAAATCATAAAAATGTCAGAAGCTGGCAATCTGAAATATGAAACAAAAATGGTGCAAAAACTGATCAGGGCAGGCTGCATCTGTGGAGAGAGGAACAGAGTTAAGATTTCTCGTCCTAATTTTTGACCTGAAACATTAACTCTGCTTCATAGATGCTGCCTAACCCGCTGAGTGTTTCCAGAATTGTTACTTTTTCCTCCAAACTGTTCTGCCCATTGTATTTATCCAGAGTGTGGTCACCCTACCTCTTGAAGTTGGCCATTGTTCAATCGAAAATAGGTTTAAAACTATAATGGGATTAATTCCAGTGAAATTCACAGATTGAATTTGCAGTAGGATTTTTATTTCTCAACCTCTGGTTAAAATGCTATTATTGTGCTAGGGTTTCCGCAGTGGTTGATATTAGGACACTGGCCTTGGATTTAACCCAGCGTCTTGTGGAAAAAAATCTGTGTCAAGATTTAGAAATGTTAGATTTGGAGAGACAGCGTGGATACAAGCCCTTCAGTCCACTGAGTCCACGCTGATCATTGATCACCCCGTACACTAGTTCAATTTACTACATGCTCCGGGTAATTTGCAGAAGCCAATTAACCTGCAACCATGTACGTCTTTGAGACGTGGGAGGAAACCAGAGCACCCGGAGAAAACCCACACGGTCACAGGGAGAATGTAAACACTCCATACAGACAGCACCCGTGGTCAGGATTGAACCCGGGTCTCTTGCTACAACTCTACTGCTGTGCCATTGTGCTGCCCGATGATGATATCGACTGAGATTAACAGTAAAGAATGAAAGGCAAAGAGAGAGGCATTTTTCTTGCAGAGAATTATTGGAACATGTGGCCATACCACAAAGGTTTAAAGTAGAGATTATTATGCTATTTAGAAGGGCAATATCGAGGTATTTGAAAATGAGGTATATAGGATGCAGATAATGGGAAGAAGAGTTGAAATGCACCAAATTGAGTTTGTTGCAGGACTACAATGCGCTTTAGTGCATATCCTTAATTTTGAGGTTAATTTAAAGTGCAGCTCCCTAAAGCTACACCATGAGCTGTTCCATCATATGTAATTTTCAGAAAATTGAGGCTTTCTTCACGCCATGGTTTTATTGTTTGATTTAAGTGTTTTTCATCTCCTCCCTCCTGTAAAGACCTTTCATGTCATAAGGTTATTAAGTAAAGCACAGAGAAAGAATTCAAGTGAGACCAAATGATCACAGACTGAGTTGTCAGATGTCATTTTATCATTTGATTCACTTTAATCACACAAAGTGCATCCCTTTCATTGCGAGCTGGAGGGAAATGAAATTACTATTGAGTTTATAAAACCATCTTTTTCCACTTGCCTGATGGCCAGAGATGTGCATAATTAAAGGAGGAGGTTACACAACTGATTTGTGCAGGATAACAGCAGCAACGGCTGAACGCGTAACTTGGACTTCTTCAAAATGCTGAAGAGAGCCAGTCTGAAGAAGGATCCCGACCCGAAACGTTACCCAATCTTTTTCTCCAGAGATGCTGCCTGACCTGTTGAGTTACTTCAGCACTTTGTGTCTATCTTCATTAGGATGAATCATAGCATGTTTTGAATACTTAACACATGCCAATGGCACGAGTTAGCCAATGGCTTTTTTGGTGCCGGTAAGTTCTGCGTTCCTGCGATGTTCATTGCAAATGTGATCCATTTGTATCATGAACTTGGGTGGCATGGTGGTGCAGCGGTAGAGTTGCTGCCTTACAGCGCCTGCAGCGCTGGGTTCGATTCCGACCACGGCTGATGTCTGTATGGAGTTTGTACCTTCCCCCTGTGTCCACGTGGGTTTTCTCCAAGATCTTCAGTTTCCTCCCACACTCCAAAGACGTACAGGTTTGTAGGTTCATTGGCTTGGTGGAAGTGTAAAAAAAATGTCCCTAGTGTGTGTGGGATAGTGTCGTCTTCGTTTGGCTCCATCTTCCATTTTTCAAATGTTGACATCGCTGTCATCGTCCGTCTTGAAAAGGGCGCAAGCTTCCGGCGACAATCAGTGGGAGCCATCACTTGTTGCAATAGATGATGGTGGTAGCAGAATTGGCCCAGTTTCCAGCCCCGTGATGTGGATATTTCTGCCACGGGGCCTGGGATAGTGTCAATGTGTGGGGAGCGCTGGTTGGCACATACTCGATGGGCCGAAGGGCCTGTTTACGTTCTGTATCTCTAAACTAAACTGTACTCTTGTCCTGGATTTGCTTTGCTCGTGGAACCCTGACTGGGCCCAGCGTTTGGCCTTTCTTCATTTTTGGCGAGTTAAATCACTTCAATAAAAGGAATTCACGAGGCACTTTCCATGGTTATTCCATTTTCTCCACCCTGCACAGACGAGGGAATCCAATTCCATTATTTCTATCGCATCACTTAGCTGGGTTGATGATAAATTAACCAGGCGTTCACACTGAGCTTTACCACTGCTGTGGATCCTGATTAACAAAGGCACGATGAGTTACTGTTACACACTATGCAGTTTTCCAATAAAGCCCAATGTGGTAAATGCAGAACTTTATCTTTCATGTTCACAGTTGGATGTTTCAAGTCTATTCTCTCCTTCCAGATGGAGGATATTCCAGTATATATTTTCAAAATAAATTTTATTCAGAATAAAAAATATATATATCAAAGAATGCAAAAATTCTTCATACATTCTCAGCGGCTTTACATACATTCATCACATTGTATTTGGTAGTGTGTCGCTGAAACATTACTGTACCCACCATCCTTGCCACTCATGTAAAACTTTGGGGTGATATCCCTTCCCTTGTTTGAGGGGCATCTCCACCACATCCTGCCCCCCAATATCCAGTGGCAGAAGAAGCTTATAGTCCTGTCCCACGGTACGAGTTCATTCCAAGAACTCTCCTGAGTTTAAAAAAAATCAAACTCGCGTTAAGCACGGAGAATGAATGTAGCGGGTACGTCGGAGCTCGGGATGTATCGTAGCGGCTCGTAATGCTAACGGCAGGTACTCGGAAAGACTCGCTAATGGTAGGTAAGCTCGGGAACACTTGTGAAGATTTTTCAACATGTTGAAAAATGTCCACGAGAGCCCTGAATACCGACGAGCGGCCATTACCGTAAATCTCCGAGTTCGAATCAGGGCAAACTCGGAAGAGCTCTTGGAATGAACTCGTACAGGGGGACAGGGCTATTAGACTATGGCAAAAGGCAAAAGGATTTGAGTATAGGAGCAGGGAGGTTCTACTGCAGTTGTACAGGGTCTTGGTGAGACCACACCTAGAGTATTGCGTACAGTTTTGGTCTCCTAATCTGAGGAAAGACATTCTTGCCATAGAGGGAGTACAGAGAAGGTTCACCATACTGATTCCTGGGATGTCAGGACTGTCTTATGAAGAAAGACTGGATAGACCAGGTTTGTACTCGCTAGAATTTAGAAGATTGAGGGGGGATCTTATAGAAACTTACAAAATTCTTAAGGGGTTGGACAGGCTAGATGCAGGAAGATTGTTCCCGATGTTGGGGAAGTCCAGAACAAGGGGTCATAGTTTAAGGATAAGGGGGAAATCTTTTAGGACCGAGATGAGGAAAACCTTTTTCACACAGAGAGTGGTGAATCTCCGGAATTCTGTGCCGCAGAAGGTAGTTGAGGCCAGTTCATTGGCTATATTTAAGAGGGAGTTAGATGTGGCCCTTGTGGCTAAAGGGATCAGGGGGTATGGAGAGAAGGCAGGAACAGGATACTGAGTTGGATGATCAGCCATGATCATATTGAATGGCGGTGCAGGCTCGAAGGGCCGAATGGCCTACCTGCACCTATTTTCTATGTTTCTATGGGCCTCCCCCACAGAGCCTTGGTGTTGGCTGCAGCGAGCTTCAGTGCATCCATCAGCACGTACTCCTGCAGTCTGGAACGGGCCGGTCGGCAACATTCCCCGACGGACATCTCGCTCTGCTGGGAGACCAACAAGTTTCGGGCTGGGAGCATCTTTCACCGAGTTGATGACCTTCCAGCAGCACTTGACATCCATCTCTGAATGTGTCCCTGGGAGCAGTCCGTAAATCAGAAAGTCCTCTGTGACGTAACAGTTCGGGATAAACCATGACAAAGACCCTTGCATCCTTCTCCACTATATTTAATGCCTCTGCAATAGTTTTACAAATCTCTGCAAATGTGTACTTTAGCCTGTGAATTACTACAGTCTAATTGACCTCTATGCCATTTACGGGCAGTTTGACGAATACTCTGATCAACTTATTTGAAATTCTGACAAAACACTGTTATTATAGTTATGCTTTTTCTGTGTAATTTCCATGTGCTCATGCTAAAATGATTGAATAAGGAGGTCAATCATCATCCATGATAGATAATGAATCTGAGGGCACGTTACAGAGGGAGATTTTTATTCCCCCAGTGTTTCGTCGACATGAACAGGAGGGCTCTCTATACAATAATTCATTTGTAGTTAGGTTAAAATGGGAGCTGCTGTTTTTGTCGCATTTGTTGGAAATGTCCTGAAGTTTCACCTAAAGCATTTGCCATTCATTGGAAGCCGTGTCCACGGCAAAAAGCAGAGAATGATTAAACGCAGTCCAGTGTCATGTTATTCAGTGTTACACATATAAATGGGATTAGTATCATCGACAAAATAATTTACTAGGCACCCTGGCTGCATTATTGCATTCACCTCTGCAAGGCAATTTTTCCCACTGCGTATTTAGCCTCAATCTACAGGACTTTTGTTCCCTTATGTCAACGGCATAAAAATGAGCCTTCAAAACACCAACCCAGCAGAAATTCTGTTGATATATTTTCCTGCCTTTTTACTGCACATAATAATGTTTTATAAATCCCTTTGTTAGAGGAATCTTCTGATCGCACAGGGGTAATACTACTAAAGGAGGCCATTTGGCCCGTCGTGGAAATACTAGCTTTATAAGCACGTGACCTGCGTGGGTTTTCTCTGAGATCTTCAGTTTCTTTCCACACTCCAAAGACGTACAGGTTTGTAGGTTGATTGGCTTGGTGTAAATGAAAAATGTCCCTAGTGTGTGTAGGATAGTGTTACTGTACGGGGATCGCTGGTCGGTGGTGACTCGGTGGGCCGAAGGACGTGTTTTTGTGCTGTATCTCTAAACTAAACCAAAAAAAGTAGTTCTGACTTCACACATCAGGCTGGGTGTGCACTATGCAGTAAAGTCACACTTTATTGGGTCAACTGCTGTATCAGGTTCCTTGACCTCAGTTAACATATACCTGAGATAAGTCATTACCCACTGAATGCCCCCCAGAAAGCACAATTCAATTAGACAGAAGTGTTTTTATTTAATTAATTGGGATTGGGATATAATAGAAGACTTGCTTTCACTTTTTGCTCCCATAGTGAACTGTGGCTTTTTAATTAATAGAATTGCAGTGAGAACTGTGAATACATTATGCACCCTATGACATATTTTCTTTTCATAATCAGATGTGTCCTATCTTGAATTGGTCCAAGTTTTAAAGAATGGGAATGGGAACATCCTCAGGCAGTGGGCTGGGGTATCGTAAGGTCATAAGTGATAGGAGCCGAATTAGGCCATTCTGCTCATCAAGTCTACTCTGCCATTTAATTATAGCTGATCTATCTCTCCCTCCTAACCCCATTCTCCGGCCTTCTCCCCATAACCCCTGACACCTGTACTAATCAAGAACCTATCCATCTCTGCCTTTAAAATATCCATTGACTTGGCCTCCACGGCCTACTGTGGCAAAGAATTCCACAGATTCACCACCCTCTGACTAAAGAAATTCCTTCCCATCTCCTTCTTAAAGGAACGTCCTGTAAGGAGTTGTGAGTAAGTGTGCAGGGTTCCTGGGTGTGTCAGTAATTATACAGGGTCACTAAGTGGGTCAGTTATTGTAGACAGTCTCTGTCTGTGTGTGTGTCAGTTATGTGCAGGGTCTGGGGGACTTGTCAGTAATTGTGTAAGGGTCCATGGCCTGCTGCCATTGATGGATGCTTAAGTACCGTTCCCCAAGCCTGTTCTGTGTCTCTCTGATAATTAATGTACTTTGTGAGTCTGCCTCAAAGATTACAAATACATTAATACTTGTAACCACAGCATTCACTGCAGAACAATTTTTCCCCCATCTGTTCTCACAGCTTTCTCCACCTACACACATGGAATGCACAATTGTTCCGAGCATTGTTTGTCTTTTCCCAAGTTGTCGCTTGAAATAATTCATTATGTTTCATTTCAGAGTCATTGAGTCAAAGGCCCTTCAGCCCAATTTGCTCATGCCGCCCAATGTGTCCCATCAACCACAGTCCTACCTGTGTGCTTTTGGCCCTTGTCCATATAAACCTCAAAGCTCTTCACAAATATAATAACTTAAAATCACAACATGGGCAGCACAATCATAAAGTCACAACCTTACAGCACCAGAGACCCGGCTTATAGCACCAGAACAACCCTGACTATGGGTGCTCTCTATACAGAGTTTGTACATTCTCCTTGTGACCTGCTTGGGTTTTCTCCGAGATCTCCTGTTTCCTCCCACACTCCAAAGACATCAAGGTTTGTAGGCTAATTGGCTTGGTATAATTGTAAATTGTCCCTTGTGTGTGTCAGATAGTGTAAGTGTGCGGGAATCGCTGGGGTTGGAGCAGACTCGGTGGGCTGAAGGGCCTGTTTCTGCACTGTATCTCGAAACTAAACTAGATTGGCATTTGACACAAACAGTATTTCCAATTCGGATCAAGAGTCAAGAACGCTTAATTGTCATATGTACTAAAAGGGAGCGATGGAATTCTTACTGTGTGATCGGACTGCTTAGTCAGATTCCCAGTTCACTGTGTGCTGGCACCAGTACTTCTGGTGTAGGAAGAAACTGCAGGTGCTGGTTTAAATCAAAGATAGACGCAAAATGCTGGAGTAACTTTCCAGGCAGCATGTCTGGAGAGAAGGAATGGGTGATGTTTTGGGTCGATACCCTTCTTCAGACTGATGTCAGGGGAGTGGGAGGGACATGGATAAGGAAGTGTAAGGTGTGAAAACGGGACAAAGGGAATGGAGTAGAGGACAAGGACAATGTAGATATATTATTTTTAGTTGGGAGAAGGTATCAACAAACCAAACAGAGATAAAATCTAGTTAGAGATAGTAAGACTGGCCGGAGAACTGAGAAGGGGAGAGGATAGAGAGAGTTGGAAAGCAAGGTTTACTTGAAGTCTGTGTTAGAAGGAACTGCAGATGCTGGTTTAAACGGAAGATAGACACACAAAGCTGGAGCAAAGGGCCATTCCCACTTCCTAAGCTGCTCACGAATTCTCAGGTAAGTCGGGACGTTTTTTCCAGCATTACAAAAAATGTCCACGAATAAAAAGATAGTCGGGAGGAGAAAAATTGCAACATTTAATGCCCCGAGTACCTACTGCTGGCATAACGAGCCATTACCATATATCTATGGACTCCTACGGGCCCGCTACGAACATTCTCCGAGTTTGAATCAAGGGGGAAAACTCGGGAGAATTCGTGAGCAGCTCGGGAAAGTGGGACAGGCCCTTAAGTCAGCAGGACAGGCAGCATCTCTGGAGAGATGGTGGATGTTTCGGGTCGAGACCCTTCTTCAGACTGGTAAGTTCTTCAGAACTTACTTGAAGTTCTCCTGGGTCCTGGCACTGAATGGTGGATTGGGAGTAAGTGCACAATAGGGAAACGTGAATCTGATATTTTTACACCACTTTACCACTGGATCAGACTATCGCTCTTTGCTGCATGTGGACTGAAGGACCACTGCAACGAGGAGGTTGAGCTATTCTGGTTAATTGTAGAAATCAGCCAAAGCTCCAAGTGTTTATCCTGAATAAATTAACCTTAACATAGTGGAGGGTAGTGTCGTAGTTTTCAGACTCAAAGTTTGGATGAGGTGACGCAGACACGGAGAATTCTTCAAGAAGACGAAAAGCCTTTATTATTTGCAAACAAATTTGGCTTGGAACATGCAGAGGCACCACGGCCTGGGCATTCTCCAAATGTTCTCTGATTCATAAATTCAAAAAGCTTTTTATTACAGCTTCAGTCTTTATCTTTGGCTCCTTGGCATGCGTGTTTCACTAACTTTAATCTCTCACTGTCTTTGCCCTTTACCTCTAATCTCTGAGTGTACTATGGTGTTCTTAGCTAAAGCAAAATAATAAATAAAGAACAGCTTGTTTGTGTGCCTTGAAGCCTGATCACATAAAAATAGTGGACATTTGCGAGCTTTAATGTTTTAAACATATTGGTAAAATTAAGAAGTAACATGTTTCTTCTATATACATTCGATATAACTTCTATATAACTTCTATATAACTTCTATATAACTTCTATAGTAGCAGCTCGGAAACAGATTCACTCTGTCTTGCTCACTGGGCTGGAATGTCAGCCTTGTGATTTCGACACATTTTGGAACGGTGGAAGGAGCAGAAAGGGAAGCTGTCACGGAAGCATTCATGTCACGGAGGTTTACTCATAATCCCATGCTTCAACAAGTATTCAATGCACATCAATTAACTTCAGAGAAAGTTGAGCAGCTTGTAAAGTGTAAGGCATTTCCACCTATCTTCTATCCTGGAACACCAGGATTCCTTATCATTGGGAGAAGCTGGAGTAAGAGAACAGGGGAATGTGTAAGAATATAAAAATAGAAGCAGGCTGAGGCCATTTAGCCCATGAGCCATTCATTAAGATCATGACTGACATCTCACCATCATTTCCTGCCCCATCTCCATACATCTTAATGACTTTAATATACTAAAATATCTATCAGCCTCTGTTTATATTTTTATATAATTGGGTCACGTTTCAACTCCACAAGCTATTTGGGGGTTGGGGGGAGAGAATTTCAGGATTTGCCACTCTTCGAGTGAAATAAACTTTCCTTATTTCATTCCTAACAGGCCTTGTAAAAATCTATCTTTCTTGGCCAGATGTGTCCTCTCCTACATCGACCCTCTGAGAATTTGGTATGTTTCAGTGAGGTAATCTTTCATTGTTTTTACCTTTACACAGAGGCCTCCAGTACTCAATCTCCCCTTCACTCTACCATCAGTCTCATGCCCTTCGCAGTGGTTCTGTCGTAACAACATTGTTTCATTGTAATTCGTTGATTATTCTGTCATAATAAATTTCTTAAATAGGGACCAAATTTGTGCACAGTTTTCATGGTGTCGTCTCACTAAAACCCTTAAAATTGGAGGAAGGTGTCTTGTACTCGATTATAGACCAACCCCACCATGGTGTTTTTCTCATACATTAACCCACTTATCAACTCACCATAGGATTCACCATTAAAACGTTATTCCCTTATCATGTATTTATACACTGTAAATGGTTCGATTGTAATCACATATTGTCGTTCCGCTGTCTGGTTAGCACGAAACAAAAGCTTTTCACTGCACACGTGACAATAAACTAAGCTGAATTTTACAATGGAGTCGGCCTAATCCTGATCTCATTAAACTTCCACCTTGTGAAGCAATTATAGGGAGGGGTGGGATTGTTGTCCTTGATCTTTACAGAATGTAATCTAAGTATGCTTTGGTGCCTAGTACCCATTGCAATATAATGGGTGATGCATTTGTGCCCTTCCAGCTCCCAGTATCTCAGCCTCAGTATAACATGGAAGGCTCAGCCACTGCTCACTGTAGTTGGCTTCTGGTGCTCAGACCATTGCCAGTGTAAGATAGTCATACTGTGAGCTTTCTGGAGATATACACTGCCAGCAAAGGTAGACAAAAATGCTGGAGAAACTCAGCGGGTGCAGTAATATTTATGGAACAAAGGAAATAGGCAACGTTTCAGGCCAAAACCCTTCTTCAGACTGAAACGTTGCCTATTTCCTTCGCTCCATAGATGCTGCTGCACCCGCTGAGTTTCTCCAGCACTTTTGTCTACCTTCCAGCATCTGCAGTTCCTTCTTAAACACACTGCCAGCAAACTGCCAGGTGTATTTATTGGGCCAAATTGCAACATCATCATGCTCGTATGTGTGGATAAGATCAAGTTCTATCTTACAATACGTGTAGGAAGGAACTGCAGATGCTGGTTTAAACCAACATCAGACACAAAAAGCTGGAGTAACTCAGCGGGACAGGCAGCATCTATGGAGATAAGGAATGGGTGACATTTCGGTTCAAGCCCCTTCTTCAGACTGAGAGTCACGGGGAAGGGAAATGAGAGATATAGAAGAAGATGGGGAGAGATAAAGAACAATGAATGAAAGACATGCAAAAAAGTAACAATGTTATAGGAAATGTTAGCTGTTCGTTGGGTGAAAATGAGAAGCTGGTGTGACTTGGATGGGGGAGGGATAGAGAGAGAGGGTATACTTGATGTTAGAGAAATCAATATTCATACCACTGGACTGTAAGCTGCCCAAGAGAAATATGAGATGCTGTTCCTCCAATTGACGTTTAACTGCACTCTGAGAATGGAGGAAACCTAGGACAGAAAAGTCTGTGGGGGAATGGGAAGGACTTTAATTCTCCTGCCTGTCCTGCTGAGTTATTCCAGCTTTTTATTTCTATCTTCTATCCTATAATACACCTCGTTTAATCACTGTATATATTAGTCACATCGTTTCCCGGCACCATTAGACTGGTTACGGAGATGGAGCCATTACATTAACTTTGGTTCCACAAACTTGGTCTGATACAGTCTTGTGCAGTGCATTGGGAGTCATTTAATCAGCAAAAAGAGGGGCAACAATGCAGAAAATTATCCGACAATTCTTGAGGAACAAAATAAACAAATTGTTTCCATAGTAAACCCAGGGAATAACACAAGGATTATTCTCAAGCACTCATTCAAAGAGTATTTGCCATGTTGTGTTCAGTTTGTGTCTCTGGCCTTTTGCAGTTTAGCCAGAGTTTAGGTTCTGTTAAAATATCTTTCTAGATATGTTATCTGGTGGTCGAATATTAATGGAATAAAATATCTAATGCTGCATCTATGATTGATGTTTTCCTAACGTTTTTGACTCCCCAACTGCATCATGTCTAATCTCAATGAATTAAAATTAGAGAGGGGTTGGCTGAGAGGTTTGTCTCCACGCTCATCAATTTGAGTTTATTGTCATGTGCACCAGCACCAACTTTATCGTTCTGCCAGATGCAAGATCTAGGAAGCGAAATACTGAACAACAGAACTGAGAATGAGAACAGAGTTCCAGCTGCACGCATCCCAGATGCCTGTGGTTCTGTTCCCTTGGTAAAGATTGGAGCCACGATATTTTAAAGGCAGACAAGTGGAGACTGAGTTTGATAAGCAAGAACAAAGCCCGAAACATAATTGTAGCTGCTGAAATCTTTGAGTTGCATACAATGCCAGTTTGCCTTGGTGAGACGGCTTTTAATCCCGCAATTACAACTCCAGTTCTTCAACATCTGCTGTGCAAGAAATTTATACAAAGCTGTATCTATTGTCGGTGCTATTTGGAGTCATCTCCACTGTGGCTACCTCTCTTTGTATGATTGATGTATGTTCTGACAAGCATTTACTTTATACTTGGTTAGCACTCAGCCTTTGCCCTTGACCATTGTAATGGGCCGGTAAGTCAGCAGATACCTGTACTTGCTTTTGCCCCACTCTTTTCTTTCCATCGGCTGACATTGTGCACAAATTGCTAACGCACTACATTTTGCACAATGGCCTCAACGTAAGGAATGGAACTCAGTATTATTCTGCTGCAAAGAAAGAGTTTGTTGCAATCATCTTCTTGCTTCATAGAGCAACAAATACAGTTAGCACATTCCTTCCATTATATTTTGCTATGAAGAAGGGTTTTATTTAATAAGAGTTTTTGCTTGCAACGAAGGGTGGGGAATGCATTTCACATCTTACGACATGACTACACCTGAACAACTCGCTGGGCACTATACTGATACTGGTACTGTGGAGCACAGTACTGTGTTTACATATTCTGTTGTGCTGCTGCAAGGAAGAATTTCATTGTTTGATCTGGGACATACCTTTGCCCAGAAGGCTGTGGAGGCCGAGTCAATTGATATTTTTAAGGCAGAGATGGATTAGTACGGGTGTCAGAGGTTATGGGGAAAAGGCAGGAGAATGGGGTTGGGCGGGAGAGATAGATCAGACATGATTGAATGGCAAAATAGACTTGATGGGCCGAATGGCCTAATTCTGCTATCACTTTTGACCGTATGAACCCATGACATGACATATGGCAATAAAAACACTGTTGACTCTTGGTGGCAGGCAACGAGTTGTCATCTTGAGAATGGTGGGGACAAGTGCAGTGACGTTCGGCATTGTGTCACCTAATCTGGAACCGGTGTTTGTGCAAAGATGTTGCAGAGAGGCCAGCAACTGTCCCAACCCATGCCTCCTACCTGAGCTCCAGCAAGGTTGGTATAAACTCTGGAAACTTCATCGTGACCTCCCAACCCTCCGAACTACCGTTCCCTCAAATAATGTCCAAAATTTGTCTTCTGCTCACTTTTCATAGGGTCATAAGGAGTAGGAGCAGAATTAGACCATTTGGCCCATCAAGTCTACTTTGTCATTCAATCATGGCTGATCTATCTCTCCCTCCCAACCCCATTCTCCTGCCTTCTCCCCATAACCACTGACCCCTGTACTAATCAAGAATCTATCTATCTCTGCCTTGAAAATATCCACTGACTTGGCCTCCACAACCTTCTGTGGCAAAGAATTCCACAGATTCACCACCCTCTGACTAAAGACATTTCTCCTCATCTCCGTCCTAAAATAACTCAAATTTCGAGGATATGACGTCTAGTCCTAGACTCTCCCACGGGTGGAAACATCCTCTCCACATCCACTCTATCCAAGCCTTGCACTATTCTGACTTGGTGGGAGTGTGGGGAGAATTAAAAAATATATAGGATTCGTGGAGATGGGTGCCTAATGGCCAGCGTGGACACAGTGAGCCAAAGGACCTGTTTCAATGCTGGTTTAGGCCACTAAATTGTGAGGAATTAAGGCGCTTGTGAGAGTGCAGGAGGGAACTGAAAAGTCTTGCAGGTGAGACTGGGAATTTGCAGGAGGGCATCTGCCTGAATCGGAATAATTGGAATTAATTTGTAAGCCCTGTTTGGTTGTTTACAAGGAAGCAAGTCCCCAGTGGGTGGATGAATAACCTGGCACGATGCAGAAAGAGCTACCTTGACAGCACTACCCACAGCATATGGAGCGAATAAAAATAAAAAGAAAATAACAATCCTCTCCATACTTAAGTCACAGCTTCGGGCAAGAATACTGCAAATATTCAAAGCCAGCACCAAGCCACAATCACCAAAGGGAATTTGTGATCTATTGAGATTCTAATGAGGGTGCAGGAAACGAGCACCTCGTTCTTGCCGCTGTGGAGCGAGACTTGCATTATGACAAATGCCCCATTCACTGGAGATTTTTAAATAAATCAACGTCCCCTGGGGATACCTTTCCATATCATTAGCCACTAACATTAACCAAGAA
Source organism: Leucoraja erinaceus (assembly GCF_028641065.1). Taxonomy (NCBI): domain Eukaryota; kingdom Metazoa; phylum Chordata; class Chondrichthyes; order Rajiformes; family Rajidae; genus Leucoraja; species Leucoraja erinaceus. The sequence goes on along the minus strand of NC_073410.1, from coordinate 10,333,452 downwards.
CTTGCGTCTTGATGATATTTCTGGGGGAATAGCTCCCACATGAAACTAGTGATTGGGCAATATTGAGAGTAGAATTTAATGGAAATAGAGTGTTTCCAATTATTTTGACACCTTTCAATAAGATGCAAGACCATCTCTCCAGTCACACTGCCAGATCTGATTTGCGACGTTGATAGTTCTCTGTCAGGAATGACAGATTAAAACGAAAATAGCCCGAGGCATTATTACTCCGACCATCAGGTTAATGAAGATTCCGTGGCTCTGTTGGGTTAGGCCCTGAGCAACAATCAGTGAAGTCTTGCATTGTACCTGTGGCTCCACAGTCTTGCGGCTTTTAAGGTTTATTTATTTATGTTGACTATTTATTATCTCTTTCTAAATGATGGCACTTAAATCCACCTCTGATAAGCCACAAAAAACAGAGGAACTATTCTGTTCAAAAGAATCAGCAACTTTAATAACTTTGTAGAATGTATGGATGGCACATGGTGCAGTTAGTGGAACTACTGCATGATCGTAGTGACCCAGCTTCAGTACTGACCTTATAACCATATAACAATTACAGCACGGAAACAGGCCATCTCGGCCCTTCTAGTCCGTGCCGAACACTTACTCTCACCTAGTCCCATCTACCTGCACTCAGCCCATAACCCTCCATTCCTTTCCCGTCCATATACCTATCCAAATTATTTTTAAATGATGAAATCGAACCTGCCTCCACCACTTCCACTGGAAGCTCATTCCACACAGCTACCACTTTCTGAGTAAAGAAGTCCCCCCTCATGTTACCCCTAAACTTTTGTCCCTTAATTCTCAAATCATGTCCTCTTGTTTGAATCTTGGGGGCTGCCTGTCTGTGTGGAGTGGAGGTTGCTTCTCCCTTGTAACTACGTGGGTTTTTCTTTGGGCCTTCCAATTTACAAAAGCTGTGTTAGTTGGCATTGCGCCAGTGTGCAGTTGAGTGTAAGCATCCGATGGTAGTCGATGAGAATAGTTGGAGGATACAATTGATGAAGGTAGGACCAGAGTAAAACAAATACTTGATGTGCAGGAAGGAATTGCAGATGCTGGTTTACACCGAAGATAGGCATAAAATGTTGGAGTGAATCAGCGGGTCAGGCAGCATTTCTAGAGAAAAGGTATCGGATCGAGACCCTTGATGCTTGATTTTGGCCTGGATTCATCGGGCTGAATTGCCTGTTTCCACGCTGTATCTTTCTATGTTTCTTGAGTATCACTGATGGGGCTCTAAACAGTTCTTTGTTATTCGACTGCAATGCAGATCAATGTGAGAACCTTCCTGACTAACGTCTTCAGTGGATCAATGTCCAATTATAGATTGTGCCTTTCTGTGCCTTTCTGCGGCTTTAAAAAATGCACTTGTTGTTAATCGGAATTAATTTGAACCAAGGAATCTTGCCAATGATAATTGAGTGCCGTCCTGAGAATCTGCTTGTGCTGTTTAAGTTTTCACTGTATCCAGTCTTCATGGGAAGTGGAGCCAAAATTCTCGAGCTCAATTCTTTACTTTAGCTCCATGGGATCAAATTAATCACTGTCTCTAATCGCGGAATTAATCGGCAAGCACAACTAATTAAATAATAATCCTCATACTAAAATCAAGGTATATTGCATTAAGAACCAACTTAAAATCTTAGTCATTATTCGGACTTAACGGCCAGTTTTGAAGAAGACTGTATTTTACAAATGGTTACGCGTCGTGAATTAATCAATTGTAACATTATGCATTGGTGTCCATCCACAATGTTGCATCTCAGACTCAGTATAACAGGAACAACCCAGCAGTTGGCCGCAGGTATCCAGCTTGTTGCCAGTATAGAATGGTCATTCTGTGAGCTCTTTACAGCTACACACTGACACTGCCAGCAAACCTTGCTGCATTCACAGGGCCAAGTTGTTTGGAAGGGAATCAGTGTTTACAGACAGCATACAGGGTTAAAGGCCAATAGTTATAGCTGCATGTCTGGACCTGAATCTGTTTGCTGGTAAGAGGAGCCCATGTGAAGTTTGCGTGTGTGTGAGAGACAGATCTGGACAAATACTGAAGGTTTAAAGTGTTTCTGTTAAGCATTTGTATTACAAGGGAGATTGCACTTCAACAGATTCTTGAGTAAACTGCTGGAAGAACTCGGATCACTGAGTAAAGAACAAATGCTGGAAGAGCTCAGTAGATCAGCCAGCATCTGTGGTAGGAAATAAACAGACAACATTTTGGATCAGGTTGCTTTAGACTTAGAAGATCTTTCTTATGCTTTAAAAACTTTGAGGAAAGAAAAGCAATGATCGTCAGTATGGAAATGCAATGATGGCTCTCTTTCATGTGGTCAGTTCTAAATCTCCATCTAATTCAAATTTGTTCGGACAGTGGAATAAGGTAACAGTGTTAAGGGTGACCACAAAAAAATCCGTCCGTTTCACTAATCCCCACAAAGGGGGGGATGTGCTGTCCTTAATGGCTCTGGCCTGTATCACTGACTATTTGGGCTCCATATTGCCTGGTCTTGGAGTGAATGATGCACTCAGCTATCGTGATTTGAAGAAGCTCAGCCTCAAATGGTGCATCACTAGTGTTTCACTAGTTTACTTCAGGCAGCATTGTGCTGTCCTTGAGTTAGACACAAAGTGCTGGAGTAACTCAGCAGGTCAGGCAGCATCTCTGGGGAAAACAGATGGGTGATGTTTCGGGTAGGGACCCTTCTTTATGTCTAGTCTCCACGATGCACTGTTTGGACTCTGTCTGTGTGGCTTGTGAAGAATGAAAAATGATGACATTATAAACTGAGCCCCTTTTACCATTTGAAGCAATTCTCCATCAAACCTGTGCTGGTTCTCAATTAAACAACCAACAAGACCTTGGATTTTCACACTGCTCCATGTTATCGACATGTTCCTTTTCTTATTCATCAAGTTGCTGGAATACTGCTGGAAGGAAAGTTATCCCATCCCCAAAAGTTTGAAAATGAAGAAAGAAGAAAGGAAGAGGAGGAGCCAGAAGGGGAGGAGACAGCAAGGGCTACCGGAAATTGGAGAAGCCAATGTTCATGCTGCTAGGGTGCAGACTGCCCAAGCGGAATATGAGGTGCTGCTCCTCCAATTCCCGGTGGTGCTAGCATGATTGAATCAGCCCACAGGTTTCTGGCAAGGCTGTATTTGTGTATAACACCTTCCCTTACTCTTCCCTTGGGATTTCTCCCACAGTCCTCGCAGCGATGAAACATTGCAGAAACATAGTCGCTATATCGACAGCTAAGGAGACATTTTTCTCAGCAAAACACGACAAGCAGCAAATGTGAGCAGTGATCAATTCCCCTGTTTTTTTTTCTGGGAGCGTAATTCTGTTGATTAATGCCGCCCGTGTCACCAGCAGCTTCATAGCCTGAAGAGAATGAAGATGCAAGACTCAGTAATGTCCACGCAGGGCAACCCCTTGGGGTGTTCGATAACATGGAGCAGTATGAAAATCCAACAATAAAAGGGAGGTGATGTCTGAACCAGCTCCGAACCTGAGAAATCACCCACTCCAAGCCTGGATTTGTAAAGCAAGAGCAAATCGATTTATTTCCAAGTCTTCATTAAAATTGCAGCAGAGAATTTTTTACATGAACATAGCCAACATTCTCCCACTCTTGCAGCCAACATTAATTCCAAGCTCGTGTCTCAAGGTGAGTAGTTATAGATTAGTATGGAGTACCGAGATTAGTTCTTTGCTACATCACCTTAACACAAGTATTTGCCTCCCAGGCCAGTTTAATTCAGTTAAAGATAAGATGTACTTGAATCATTCATCAGAGGACAAGTTTGATAGGGATGAATTTAAGGACACAAAACATTCATAATTGTACATCTAATAGCTGCTTAGGGACTTTATAATAAGATACATTAGAGAAAGATATGGCAGAGGAGGTAGCCATTCAACCCTGTGTACCTACTGTGACTCTTTTTAGTCCCAATTAGTCATGCTTTCTGCTCTTTACACATTGCTTTGCAATAATATTTCTTTTATCGATATATCTTTTTCCTCACGGAAGTTATTAAATCTGTGCCTATTGTCCTTGCAGGCAGAATGTTCTATGTCATATCGACACTCCTTCTCTTCAGCATTTTCCCCCAATTATTTGAACTCTGCGCTCTTTGGTTTCTGCGGTGAAAGCAGTTTCTCCCGAGAACATAGAAACATAGAAAAATAGGTGCAGGAGTAGGCCATTCGGCCCTTCGAGCCTGCACCGCCATTCAATATGATCATGGCTGATCATCCAACTCAGTATCCTGTACCTGCCTTCTCTCCATACCCCCTGATCCCTTTAGCCACAAGGGCCACATCTAACTCCCTCTTAAATATAGCCAATGAACTGGCCTCAACTACCTTCTGCGGCAGAGAATTCCAGAGATTCACCACTCTCTGTGTGAAAAAGGTTTTCCTCATCTCGGTCCTAAAAGATTTCCCCCTTATCCTTAAACTGTGACCCCTTGTTCTGGACTTCCCCAACATCGGGAACAATCTTCCTGCATCTAGCCTGTCCAACCCCTTAAGAATTTTGTAAGTTTCTATAAGATCCCCCCTCAATCTTCTAAATTCTAGCGAGTACAAACCGAGTCTATCCAGTCTTTCTTCATATGAAAGTCCTGACATCCCTGGAATCAGTCTGGTGAACCTTCTCTGTACTAACCTGAGTTATAGAGAGGGAGAGGATGTTGTGATTGGGATAGTGTGTTGGTAACGGGAAGAGCAGGTAGATACTACAGGAGTCTATTGCTAATTGAAAGAGTGTGTTGGTAATCGGGAGGATGTGCAGATGCATTGCTTGATATTCAGAGACTGTGCATTCTCTTGACTCTTCCAGTAGTATGATATTCAAATCATGAGACCCTCATAGCTGATCAAGTTACTGCAGAGTTCCCAACTCAAAGAGTGGGACATTTTTGTGAACCCTGCCAATGAGCTAACATTGATCTTTAACTAAACAGGGACAGTTTCTTTCCACTTGTTATCAGGCAACTGAACCATCCTACCAACAACTAGAGAGCAGTCCTGAACTACTTTGGAGACCCTTGGACTATCTTTGATCTGACTTTACTGGCTTACACTAAACCTCATTCATGTTATTCCTATTATCATGTATCTGGAGGAAACTCACGTGGTCACAAGGGGAATGTGCAAACCATACATGTGCGCACACACACACTCACTGCACACCAAAGGCGATTTTCAGAGGCAATTTAACCGACAAATCCACACGTCTTTGGGAAGTGGGAGGAAACTGGAGCACCTGGAGGAATCCCACGTGGTCAAGGGGAATGTGCGAATGATACACACACACACACACACACACACTCACACACACACACAAACACACCTCTAATGCTGTGAGGCAGCATGTCTACTGGCTGTGCCACACTATGGTGCTATGTTAATATAGAATTAGAAACAGTATCTACTCAGAAGCAGGATCACAGCAATCTGCATCCTTGTGATTTTCTACAAAATAATTAACTGAGCATCTTTCTTTCCCAGGCACATCTCCAAGGCTCAACACCTATTCCCTGGCCTATCTCTCCTTCATTTTAAAATAGAAATGCAAAATCAGAAAAGCAAAGTCTTAGTACAAAAATAATTTAGTTTAGTTTATTGTCACATGTACTGAGGAACAGAGAATAGGTTTTTTTTTGGTGCGTGCTTTCCAGTCAGCGGAAAGACTATACATGATTACAATCAAGCCATCCACTGTGTATAGATACAGGATCAAGGGAATATTTTTTTGTGCAGGATAAAGTCTGACTAAAGGTAGTCTAAGGGTCTCCAATGAGGTAGCTGGTAGGTTGGTGAGAGGATGGTCTCTAGTTGGTGAGAGGATGGTTCAGTTGCCTGATAACAGCTGGGAATAAATTTTTGGAAGGAACAGCAGGTGTTGGTTTAAACTGTAGAAAGACACAAAAAGCTGGAGTAACTCTGGCTTTTTGTGTCTATCTTGGGAAGAAGCTGTCCCTGAATCTGGAGGTGTGCGTTTTCACACTTCTTTACCTCTTGCCTGATGGGAGAGAGGGGAGAAGAGGTAAGTGTCTGGGGGTAAGACTGGTCCTTGATTGTGCTGGTGGTCTCGTTGAGGCAGTGTGAAGTGGAGATAGAGTCAATGGAAGGGGGGTTGGTTTGTGTGATGATCTGGGCTGTGTGCACAATTCTCTGCAATTTCTTGCAGTCTCGGGTGGAGATGTTCCCAGACCAGACTGTGATGCACCCTGGAATACAATGCTTTCTGCGACACGTCTGCGGGTGAGAGTTTTAGAGGAGAGACCATTCTTGCTATAAAAACTGATTTGATTAACATTGAAATGATGCAGCAGCCACTGGACAAGAGAGTAACGCTACCAAGCTTTCTGGTCATGTTCATTGTGTTTACTAGCAGAGAAGGATGGAGATTTGGGGGGACAGAGTTCAGACAGACCATCCTTTGTATCATTTGAAGCACAGTCTGCAGGAGCTACAAGGGGGGAGAACATTGTCTTTAGTAGCTCGTGCTAATTGTGTGTGAGAGTGTTAGCCCTCCAGCTCACATCAGCTGAATGGATTGTGCAGGGGCCAGGACAGGCGGTAACCGAACTCCCACTTTCATTTAGCACTGAGCACCGAAGATGAATTATTTTCATGCTGGGCTGGTGCGGATGATCCAGTGACCTGCCTGACTCTACTGTTCCCGAGGAGCGGAGCTATTGCTGTGCTTGTGACCATTATTACAAAGACCTTTTGGAGAAAATAAACATCCAATTCCACCACCATGCACCTTATCGCATCGTGTCACGGGATATTTTCTCTGCCTGTCATGATTTGGAGATTTCTGCCATCTAGGCTGAAAGGAAGCTCATATTTATATGTTACAATTCTGTGCAAAAAGGAATGCTGTAGAGCGTGAACTGAAGGTTTATGCTCATGCATGTTTAAGAAATAACTGCAGATGCTGGAAAAATAGGTAGACAAAAATGCTGGAGAAACTCAACGGGTGAGGCAGCATCTATGGAGCGAAGGAATTAATAGCATCTATGGAGCGAAGGAATAGGTTTATACCCGTGCAAGCTGATTGCCTGAACCACCTAACCTCATCCGCAGCAACCTGTATTTACATAGCAACTTTAACAGTGGAAGGCTCAGCGGTGGTACGAACAGGTAAATCTTGACTGACATGCATAGGGAGGTTTTAAGATAACCAGAGGTTTGGTGGAAATAGCTTGTGTTAGAGGCACTGTAAAAGGTCAGGCTGTACCTGTGGAGAAAAAGAGATCTTCACATTTCAGTTTAATTACTTTTCATCAGAACACAGTGCTGGAGGAATTCAGTGGGACAGGTCATTAGGATGCCAGGGTGGCTCAGCGCTAGAGTTGCTGCCTTACTGCGCCAGAGACCCGGGTTCAATCCCATCTACCGGTGCTGTCTGTATGGAGATGTGCGTTCTCCCCGTGATCTGCGTGGGTTTTTCTCCGGCATCTTAGGTTTCTTCCCACACTCCAAAGACGTACAGGTTTGTAGGTTAATTGGCTTGGTAAATGTAAAAATTGTCCCTCGTGGGTGTAGGATAGTGTTAGTGTGCGGGGATCGCTGGTTGGCGCGGACCCGGTGGGCCGAAGGGCCTATTATCCGCGCTGTGTCTCTAAACTAAACTAAATTATCTTCGGCTTCCTCCCACCTTCTAAAGACGTATATATTTATAGGTTAAATGGCTTGGTATAAATGTAAAATTGTCCCTAGTGTGTCGGATAGTGTTAATGTGTGGGGATCGCTGGTCGGCGTGGACTTGGTGTTTCCGCGCTGTATCTCTAATTTAATCTAAACTACAGAGAGAGCAAGAGTGGGGGTTAGGGTCTTCAGCTGCCGACGGTGGAGAAAGTTGGAGGTGATCAATGGGGCCAGAATATGAGATGAGCAGATATCTGTGAATGAGAGGGTTGGGATGCACCACAATGACTGAAAGAGTTGTGAAAGGGTCTAAACCCAAGAAAAATAATTTAAAAAATCAAAGTGTTGGAGTAACTCAGCACCTCATCCAGCATCTCTTGGGGAATAGCGTTTTGGGTCAGGGCCCGTCTTCAGAGTGATTGGAGTAGGGGGTAGAAACTTGAAAGAGATGTGAGGGCAGGACTAACGTGAGCAATTGATGAGTGGAAACCAGTGGGGGTGGTGGGGTGGGGTCTCATTGTCAGATTGTCAGACATAAGGCTAGAGATGAAAATTAGACAAAATGGCCTTGGATAAGGAGGGCAGTGAAATGTGAAGTCGGAGGGAGGAATATAGGCGGAAGGGACGGGGAGAGGGGGGCAGGACAGTGCAGGAAATGGTGCACACCAGGCTGGGCACAGGAAAGACAGAGAGAGGAAAAAAGATGGGATTGTTATTTAAAGTTGGAGAATTCAATGTTCATACCATTGGGCCGTAAGCTACCTGAGTGCAATATGATTACGAAAGAACTGCAGATGCTGGAAAAATCAAAGGCAGACAAAAATGCTGGAGGTACTCAGCGGGTGAGGCAGCATCTATGGAGCGAAGGAGATAGGCATCTATGGAGCGAAGGAAATAGGCATCTATGGAGCAAAGGAAATAGGCATCTATGGAGCGAAGGAAATAGGCATCTATGGAGCGAAGGAAATAGGCATCTATGGAGCGAAGGAAATAGGCGACGTTTCGGATCCGAAACGTCACCTATTCCTTCGCTCCATAGATGCTGCCTCACCCACTGAGTTCCTCCAGCATTTTTGTCCACCTAAGTGCAACATGAGATGCTGTTCCTTCAGCTTCACTCTGAGAAATGTTAAGGTCAAGACAACATCGTGTGAGCTATTGTGGTAAGGCGTAAGAAATTCAAGTCGGACTACTGAAGAAGGATTCTGATCCGAAACGTCACCTATCCCTTTTCTCCAGACTCGCTGCGTGACTGACCTGCTGAGTTACTCCAGCATTTTGTTAATGTCTCTCTCTGGTGTGAACCTGCACCTGCAGTTCTTTCCTCCTCACAAAGTTTCAAGTCGGGCAGCAGAGCAACGAACGTTGACGGACGGTTCATGGCCAGAGACTAGTCAGGACAGCAGTGGAGTGGTCACTTAAAAGGGATAGAGGTGTGAATGAAAATCTCAACAGTCGATGCCTGGGGAACAATAAGCACTGCCCCGTTAAAGGATAAAAAGGCGTTGTAAATTTTGCTCTCAATTGTATGTTTGTACACAAATATATATATTTTTTCGAGTTAAAACATTCTGCGATCAGAAATCCTCTTTCTTTCAGCTTGTCAGTTAATGTAGGGTCACACACGCAAACATGAGGGGACAACTCAGTTCTGGGACATCTCCAGAGACGCTGCCTGTTCTGCTGAGTTATGCCCCTGTCCCACCTAGGAAACCTGAACGGAAACCTCTGGAGACTTTGTGCCCCACCCAAGGTTTCCGTGCGGTTCCCGGAGGTTCCTGGAGGTTTTTGTCACTCTCCCTACCTGCTTCCACTACCTGCAACCTCCGGCAACCACCTGCAACCTCCGGGAACCGCACGGAAACCTTGGGTGGGGCGCAAAGTCTCCAGAGGTTTCCGTTCAGGTTTCCTAAGTTGGACAGGGGCATTACTCCAGCCTTTTGTGTCTGTCTTCAGTTCTGGGACTGTCTATCGATGAGTCTGCTGCAGGTTTCTGAACATGCAAGATACATATTGCTAATTGAAAAGCACAAGACGACAGAATCCTGTCATCTATTATTTAGCTACTTAGGAGCTGGTTGGTTGGAGAGACCTTTAGAGATTGAGCAAAAACCGGTAATTAAAATGATGTTTTTGTTTTGGTTAATTAGGTTAAGGTTGCAAATAAAATATGGATGTTTCTTGGATGCTTGGCCGACATGAGGGATCCCTTGAAGTTATCAAACATTAGAGGTTAGAATAGAAGCGGAAGAGACTGCAGATATTATACAGCAAAGAAAGGAGGGCAACTGGAATAATTGAATGGGTCAGGCAGCATCTGGTGAGGGAAATGGATAGTCCATGTTTTGGGTCAGTACCCTTCATCTTGACTGCTAGCGGATGATAGGCCCCAACCTGAAACAACCACTTATAGTCATAAAGTGTTGGAATATCTCAACGTGTTCCTCCTCGTTTCCATTCTAAAAGTCCATCCTTTTAATCTGAGGAAATGGCCTCTGACCCGAGATTCTCCCACAAATCAGTCAAGTAGTTACACAGCTAGGGGGCACATAGGGTGGTGAGCCTGTGGAATTCATTGCTACTGAAGGCTGTGGAGGCCAAGTCAATGGATATTTTTAAGGCAGAGATAGATAGATTCTCGGTTAGTACAAGTGTCAGGGGTTATGGGGAGAAGGCAGGAGAATGGGGTTAAGAGGAATGTGGTTAAAGATAGATCAGCCATGATAGAATGGCAGAATAGACTGGATGGGCTGAATGGCCTAATTCTGCTCCTATCCCTTATGAACGTATCTCTAACGCATTCCAGGAAGGAGATGGATTTGTGAGTTGCATAGATAGAGGTGAGGAAGTGATAAAGAGGTTGATGTTCGGGACATAGGAACCGGAGTAGGTTAAAGAGAATCCATCGTTCACTCTGCCATTCAATAAAATCAATGCTGACCCTCTACTTGATCTTCAACCCCAAGCCAGGGCTTCAGGATGCTGGTATTTGAGCAAGAGATTGAACAGAGAACAGAGAATTTCAAGAGAGAGTTCGATTTAGATCTTAGGGCTAACAGAATCAAGGGGTATGGGGAAAAAGCAAGAATGGGGTATTGATTTTGGATGATCAGCAATGATCATATGGCTCGATGGGCTGAATGGCCAACTGCACCTATTTTTTTTTGTATTTCTGTAAACCATATCAGCCTGTTTGATGCATGTATCCTATTTATAAAACTCCTGGTACTGAGTTGCCCAGACCACTCAGAGGGCCCTACAGTTGGTTAAATTCAGCTGGCGGTCTATTTGGTGGGCCATTTAGTCACTAATGTTGGTCCCATGAGGTTGCTGCACGAGTGGAGGTGAACCGTGTGTCTGAGTACATCATGCTTGGCTTCTGTGTTGCAGAGATTCAGTTGCTGTAACTTATAGCTTTCTGCCCTAGCTTTTTGCTTTTGACATACACATCAGCTTCTAAAGTCCCTGATGGCCAGAATGGCGGTCAAGCATGAAATTGCATTTTGGGGCTGCTTATAACGCCATGTACATCCACAATTTGCTGCTTATAGATGGGTCAAACTCACACAGGTCTCTGAGCACATTGAGTATTTCTTTCTTCTGAATAGCATCATCTCCTTGGTTGAACACATTGGATTCCACAGCCAGTCCTTCGCCCATGAAGCACTGCACTCGGCATCAGACTGTATGATGAATGTTCGCTGTTGTATCCTCTTCACCTCAGTGTGTATCCAAATCTAGACGGAGTCATTGATACCAGGCTGCGGTAGGAATGTCTTCACCTGTTTTCCCAGATGCTCTGGGATACACATTGTAACCTATTGCAGAAAATCATAGCAACATAGAAAATAGGTGCAGGAGTAGGCCATTCGGCCCTTCGAGCCTGCACTGCCATTCAATATGATCATGGCTAATCATCCAACTCAGTATCTTGTACCTGCTTTCTCTCCATACCCCCTGATCCCTTTAGCCACAAGGGCCACATCTAACTCCCTCTTAAATATAGCCAATGAACTGGCCTCAACTACATTCTGTGGCAGAGAATTCCAGAGATTCATCACTCTCTGTGTGAAAAATGTTTTTCCCATCTCGGTCCTAAAAGATTTCCCCCTTATCCTTAAACTGTGACCCCTTGTTCTGGACTTCCCCAACATCGGGAACAATCTTCCTGCATCTAGCCTGTCCAACCGCTTAAGAATTTTGTAAGTTTCTATAAGATCCCCCCTTAATCTTTTAAATTCTAGTGAGTTCAAGCCGAGTCTATCCAGTCTTTCTTCAGATGAAAGTCCTGACATCCCAGGAATCAGTCTGGTGAACCTTCTCTGTACCCCCTCTATGGCAAGAATGTCCTCCCTCAGTTTAAATCATCAGTAAACTCTTGGGATGGACATCCCCAGGTCCTGAGATGGTCATAGAAAATAGATGCGTGAGGAGGCCATTTGGCCCTTTGAGCCTGCGCTCCATTGACACTTTATCTTTTGACTCTTGATGGCTTGGGTTCCAGGTACCTGTTGGTGTCTGATGGAAGGTAGACACAAAATGCTGGAGTAACTCAGCGGGACAGGCAGCATCTCTGGAGAGAAGGAATGGGTGACCCTTCTTCAGACTGATGGAGATGGTGACTGATGGGGATCTCCCTGCCTCAATTGGAAGGTTTATGTGCTGATATCTATAAGAAAGTTCCAATCAATGAAAAGGGGCAACTTGCAGTACCCCATTAACCGACAAACCTGTGTAACCTTTGGGACGTGGAAGAAAACTGGAGCAACTGAAAGACCACCTGCAAACTCCGCACAGTCAGCGCCAGAGGAGAGGATTGAACCCAGGTCACTGGATTGGTGCCGGCAACAGCCCTGCCAGTTGTTGTGCCTTTCTGCCATTCTCAGAGGCGGAGAGCAAGTGAGAGTGCACCATTACTCAAAGCGATAGCAAGCAAAATATTACATGCAGCTTTCACCTCAGTTACCACACGGCAACCCCCAGGGGCGGCACGGTGCCACAGTGGTAAAGTTGCCGCCTTGCAATGCTTACAGTGCCAGAGACCCAGGTTCAATCCCAACTATGGCTGCTGTCTGTACGGAGTTTGCACGTTCTCCCCATGGCCGCGTGGGTTTATTCCGAGACTTGGTTTCCTCCCACACTCTAAAGACATACAAGTTTGTAAGTAGACAAAAATGCTGGAGAAACTCAGCGGGTGAGGCAGCATCTATGGAGCGAAGGAAATGGGCAACGTTTCGGGCCGAAACCCTTGGTTTCGGCCCGAAACGTTGCCCATTTCCTTCGCTCCATAGATGGTAGACCCAAAACGCTGGAGTAACTCAACGGGACAGGCAGCATCTCTGGAGAGAAGGGTTTCGGCCCGAAACGTTGCCCATTTCCTTCGCTCCATAGATGCTGCCTCACCCGCTGAGTTTCCACAGCATTTTTGTCTACCTTCGATTTTCCAGCATCTGCAGTTCCTTCTTAAACAAAAAGTTTGTAGGTTATTGGTTTGGTACACAGTTAAATTGTCAGTAGTCTGTGCCCCATGGTATTAGTGTGGGGGGCTCGCTGTTTTTCACGGACTCGGTGGGCCGATGGGTCCGTTTCCATGCTGCATCTCTAAACTAAACTAAAACTGCACTCCATGACCACTGCTGAGGAGGACAAACTGTAGGTGTCACATTTTTATCTTCTAATTCTCTGGATAAAGAGCACTCTAATTTTTTAATGTCGAGAAGTAATCGCTTAATGCGGCGAAACCCAGTTACTGAGATTTTTAAGTTGAATAAGCCAAAAGGAATTGGCAGGAATTAGACATTCTCATTAGAATTAAAGATCTGTATGATGTGGATATCGAATATTACAGCTGTTGCCATTTTATGAATTTTATTATGAGCTATATTTTCCAAGTGACTCAAACATCTATTAACTTGAGTATTTTATTTATTCCTCTTTAAACTGCAATAAATACCCTTTCTGCAGGTTGTCATTCAGTTGGTTTAATGATAAACAACATGTATAGCATGGTGAATATTGCTCATTGATTGAAATGTTCCTTTATATTCAGGCACAACATTGATTTGTGAGCATGTACCAGCCTGTTTCTGGACTCTAGATCTGGGAAGTCCACTGCTTCTCTGCCGCTGTTCCAGTGAGCGGTTTGTAGACACAACAGTGGGAAATGACAACAAGCTGGTCTTGCGGAGCCTCACCTTGTTCTGCGCATCTCCCATTTCCATTGATCAGTGGCGCCACGGTAGAGTTGCTGCCTCACAGCGCAGGAGACCCGGGTTCGATCCTGACCATGGGTGCTGTCTGTATGGAGTTTGTACTTTATCCCCTGACCTGCGTGGGTTTTTTTCACCATACGCTCCGGTTTCCTCCCGCACTCCAAAGACGTACAGGTTTGTAGGCTAATCGGCTTGGTAAAATTGTAAAATTGTCCCTGGTGTGTATCGGGTAGTATTAGTGTGTGGGGATCGCTGGTCGGTGAAGACTTGTGGGCCAAAGGGGCTTTTTCCGTGCTGTATCTCCAAACTAAACTAAACTATACTGAAGGTGCCCTGAATCTCTGCAAGGATTAGGTTTATTATTCTCACCACGTACAGTGATAAGCTTTGCTTTGCATGCTATTCAAAGCAATCAGATATAGATACAATCAGATCAATCTCACATGCAATGTAGATAGAGCAAATGGGAAGATACAGAGTGCATAATATAGTCCCCAGCATTGTAGCTCAACAATGACTTGGACAAAAGTCCAATGTCTTCAATAGGGTGGAGGTGAATCGGAGAATACCCTAGCTAATGGAAAGGCCGTTCAGAAGCCTGACTCAGGATCACCCATTGCTCAGACTGGTACATTGCTTGAGGCAGCACTGATATGGGTTTGGTCGGGGCAGGGAGATTGCTACTGGAGGACTATCTACTGATGGGCTGCGAGAACAGGTGAAAGCTTTTGAAATTGTGAAGGACTGGTTCTTCAAATCGAAGGACATTTTTAACACCTTGAAATAATGCGAGATCCTTGCAGCCTCGACGGAACCTCTGGCCCGTGACTGCTGGATGGAAGTGGAGAAGTGGATCATCCAACTCAGTATCCTGTACCTGCCTTCTCTCCATACCCCCTGATCCCTTTAGTCACAAGGGCCACATCTAACTCCCTCTTAAATATAGCCAATGAACTGGCCTCAACTACCTTCCGTGGCAGAGAATTCCACAGATTCACCACTCTCTGTGTGAAAAATGTTTTTCTCATCTTGCCTCTTGGAACTTCATACCCATGTGTTGTGGAGCGGACAGAAGCTCTGATATAAAAGCACCCACCCTCTCCCCCTCACCATCACCACCTAAAGGTACTCACCCCCCTGGTCCTTCAGGCATCGTATTTCATCTGTGGAGGGGTCTGTGCTCGCATTTTACCCTCAGAACCAACAAAGTCAGAGTGGAAGGAAATCGCCCTCAATGCTGAGGGACTTTCTGAAAAAGTCAGTGAAGGCAGATAATCCATGAGCACAGAATGTTCTGTTGCATTCATTATAAAAGATTGACTAGATAAACAATTTGAGACTTTCTTGGTGTAAACATTGGCTTCTCATTTCCGTCATGTAAGTGTAACGTTAGACACAGCGGTTGGAGATTTTATAAGTCCCGTGAGATCCCCGCAGCCCATTAGAGTGTCATATTGCTGACTGTCAAGCTCAATAGTGAATACAGATTGGATGTAGCATCCTGTTATTGTGGCTTTGTTTACATGCAAGCCCCACTGGGCAAGTTGTGGCAACATTGAATTATGCTGAACTTGTGGAATTCATCGCTGTGACAGTATTTTCCATTACAGGAAAGAAAGCTAAATGATAAATGTGTTTAATTCATAGAAAACTATGACACAATGGCAGCTATTCAGGCTATCTTGTTCATGCCAACTAACGTTTGAATTATCTTGTTTATTTCCACTTCTCATGCATTGTAGATTTTGGCTTTAGATTGTAGACTTGATGGATACAGCGTGCAAACGGGTCCTTTGGTGCTGAACAGCAATCTCTCCCTCCACTAACACTGTCCGACACCATAGTGAGAATTTTACAAATCTACCAAAGTCAATTAACCCACAAACTTGTACTACTTTGGAACATGGGAGGAAACCAGAGCCCCCAGAGGAAACCTACGCGGTCCCAGGGAGAATGTACAAACGTACCAACTCCGTACAGATGACAACATCGGGATCGAACCTGGGTCTTAGGCACTGTATGGCAGCAACTCTACCGCTGTGCCACTATGCCACTCTTCAAGGATTTAAATGTATGGATGGATTCTGTCTCTGCCACCATGCCAAACCTCAATTATCTTTTGGGTGAAAGTATTTTCCTCAAATCATTCCAACAATGAACAAATCTATGTCCTCCACGCACAGATATTCCCCATTCATCCAGACCTGTCACCCATATGCACACATTAATAATTATACTCATATAAAGACTCATCAGTTAATGTTTGCACACTCTTGGGGAAGCAGAGGTAATAGATCGCACAGAGTTTCTTGCCCAGAGTTGTGGAATCGGGAACCAGGTGACATAGGTTTAAGATAAGGGGGGAAAGATTTAATAGGAATCTGAGAGGTGACGTTTCCACATAAAGGGTGGTAGATGTATGGAACGAGCTGTCAGTGGAGATTGTTGGGGCAGGAGTTTATTAACGTTTAAGAAACATTTAGACAGGTGCATGGATAAGAAAGGGTTATGGGTCAAATGCAGGCGGGTGGAACTAGTGTAGATTAGACATGTTGGATGGTGTGGGCAAGTTGGGCTGAGGGGCCTGATTTCATGCTGTTAGACTCTGTGACTATGTGATGTTTACGCACAGCTGGGGAAGTACAAATTATATTTATTGACATACAGGCAAATTCTCAATATCTACTTCTACATAGCTGAGGAACCATAATTAATACTGAGTAATAGTTCTACACATCTGGTGAGTGTTGGTCAATATTTATAGACACTTGGAGCACCACATTTAATATGATTGCACATCTGGGAAGCTTCTGCAGTTGCAAAGCTGAGGAACCATGTAAATATTTCCTCATGCTGGAGGAACTTTAATTTCTTCAGATACCTACGACCTCACTACTACTTCCCCCCCCCCCCCCCCCCCCCCCAAAATTATTTCCTGACGGGTCGGTCCTGCAGCTGACTGATCCTTGTGGAAGCTCTGCTGGTGCAGACAGAATTTTTGAGTTTAGTTTAGAAATACAACATGGAAACAGGACCCACTGAGTCCGCACCGACCAACAGTCCCCGCACACTAACACTATCCTACACACACAAGGGACAAATATATGTTTATATACCAAGCCTGTTAGCCTACAAAGCTCTATGTCGTTAGAGAGTGGGAGGAAACTGCTGCTTCCCGGAGAAAACCCTCGCAGGTCAGGGGCAGAATGTACAGTCAGACGTGGTCAGGATCGAACCCGGGTCTCCGGCACTGTGAGGCAGCAACTCTACCGCTGTGTCACACTGCCACCCTAATGGAAGCAGACTTATAGCGCAACCCCTGCAGATACAGACCCACTCCGAAAGCACTCAAAGACAAATCCAAATACTTGCAGTTGCCAATAAGGTCAAGGGCAACAGACTAACTGTTGCTGGGTTGCAGTGGTTCCCATGGAGATGAAAGCTACATTTGGAAATAAATGAATTAGTGTTTCTGCAAACCACTTGGCAGAGAATGAATGGAAGCAGACAGCTCGTGATTTACACCGAGCCTGACAAGAGGATTATTTAAACAACAAACTAATTGAAAAACATAACAAAAACCTAATCAGCGAGTATTTATCTGGGACTGGATGGTTTGAATTCCCAGCTCTTCGTACTTTCTGATTTCACAAAGCATATTTCATTATGCGATAACTGAACTCAAATGAGTTGAGGGAGCAGTCAGGTGGATTGGCACTTGCCCTGCGGAAAGTGTCTGATCGTTGGGATTTGTTGGAATTTCCTAGTTCAGCTGCCGCATTGCCGATGCCTGGTCAACAATCGCTGGCACCGAATCCAAATCCTGTCCTTTGCTTTCAGCTTCTTTGTCATCCTTGGCTCAATCTTCAGAGTTACTTGGCAAGCGGCAGACATTTAGCTGGAATTTTGATCGCATGCCATCGCCTTTTCAGGGCCATGCGAATGAAAACCCTTGTTTTCTAGACTGCGGCGTGATCGTGTAGCTTTCCAGGTCAAGCGGCATCAATCTACCGTGTACCGCCGGGCGCATAGGGTACTTGTGCCCACGGGCATCGTTCCACATCCATTGTACATGCACTAGTGGTCTTGTGTACACTGCCGACCTAGAACACTCTTCGCAGGTGCTTGTCTCTCTTATGTTCCTGTAATGGCCTCATTACACCAAACCCTGCAAGGCCAAGATAGAGTGGATGTGGAAAGGATGTTTCCACTCGTAGGAGAGTCCAGGACCACAGGTCATGGCTCAGAATAAAAGGATGTTCCTTTAGGAAGGAGTTGAGGAGGAATTTCTTTGGAATTTGCAGCCACAGAAGGCTGTGGAGGCCAAGTCAATGGATATTCTTCAGGCAGAGATAGATAGATTCTTGATTAGTATGGTTGTCAGGGGTTATGGAGAGAAGGCAGCAGGAGAATGTGGTTGAGGGGGAAGTCAAATCAGGCATGATTGAATGGCAGAGTAGATAATGGGCTGAATGGCCTAATTCTGCTACTATCATTTATGAACTTATGAACATGAATTTGTTTATCTTTCTTTGCCCATTTATATTGTTTCATTAACCAACGTTGCTACACCCCTTCCTTTTCATTCATTGTCTCCTGGAAACCCTTTATCCTTACAATGTTGCTCTGCAGAAGATAGACACAATGTGCTGGAGTAACTCTGCGGGTCAGGCAACATCTCTGGAGAAAAAGAAAAGGTGATCTTTCGGATCAGAACCATTCTTCAGACTCCTGTAACACTGGCTGTTACGATAAGGCATTATCTATACCAGCTGTGACCTTGTGTCCTCAATCTCGTGGGACTGCTTAGCACAATTGCCCTGCTGATTGCAGACCAATATCTCAACATTGAAGGTGACTGCCTATTTTGTCACCTGATTCCATAAAGAGACAAGGAAGAAAGACTTAGTGGGAAGAGTTAACCCTGGACCCTGACCCATTGATAGAGTGGATCGCCTTGAAACTGGATACCTCCCCGGAACCACCTCCAGTTTAAATTCCATTTGGAATATTTTGGAGGACCAAGAAACAAGAAACCCTTCAACATTACCCCATGCTGCAGTGGTTAGTGGCATGTAAAGTTGGACATAAGGGATGAAGAGGTGAACCAAATCAAAGGTGTGGTTAACAACAAGTCAATCACATTCTTTACGAGAGTCACACCTCCTCCAACAGGAATAGCAAACTTACACTAACGGAAAACTAGCATGCAGATTGACTGAGAGTTTTGGAATTAAGGTGGTACATTGGCCTTTAATGAAAGAGGGTAGGGGGTGCATAAGTAAGTACGTCCTACTGCAGTTGTACAGAGGTGGTAGGAATGTTATGGAGGGGAGGGGGTAGGGATATGCGTTAGTAGGACGTTGTGAACTTTTGGCCTCTGCTTTGGAGTCATAACAGCAAATGTTAATCGGATGAATTCTTGAAATGATGTTTTTGTTGTCTCAAGAACAACCACCTCATCTCAGGAAGAGTGGTACAGGCCAATCTCGGATTTATTAAATTTGATAATTGATTTGAAAGATACAGCATGGAAATAGTACAGAATAACATGTTTGCACAACTGTTGAGCTGCTGCAAGTAAGAATTTCATTGTTTATTTTCCGGGTCATATGACAATTAAACACTTGACTCTTGTCTCTCTTGACTCCTTTGGGCCACCATATCTGTCGATTTAACTGTTCATACGTTCCCATTGTTATTCCACTTTGTCACCCACTAACACTAGGGGCAATTTACATAGGCCAATAAACCTACAAACATGTGTTTCTTTGGTGTGTGGGAGGAAGCTGGTGGAAAACCACACGGTCACAGGAAGACCATGCAAACTCCACACAGACAGCACTCCGAGGTCAGGATTGAACCTGGGTATCTGTCGCAGTGAGGCAATGGCTTTACCAGTGCCGGCCTATGAACGAAATTGTGTTCCCGGAAAACCTTTCGTTCAGTGAGATTGTGGGAATTAAAATGGCTGAACAAGATGCATGGTGTGTATTAAGATGCAATGTATTCTAACGAGTGAAGGATGATGTGATATTTGTTTGTAGCTAAAAATAATGTTATATATTGAAAACAATACCCGAAAGAAACAATGATGTTATAATGGAAGTTTGTGAATTGAACATTTATGAATAGAAGATGACCTCATCTCCCTGGAACTTGGATGAAAGGTAATCTCATTGAAACAAAGAAAAATTCTGAAAGGTTCAGGCAAATTAGATGTGGTAAATTTATTCCTGAAGCTAAAGATGGGAGACGGGGATAGAGAAGGCAATGAAGAAGGAATATGGCATGATGAAGCATTTAGTACGTGAGTTGGAATATCATGTTTTAATAGCACAAGACTTTAGTGATATGATACCACCTCTGGAATATGGTGTGCAAGGTATCCAGACTAGTTTAGTTTAGAGATACAGCATGGAAACAGGCCCTTTGGCCTATGGAACCTACACTGACCAGCCATCCCCACACATTAACACTATCCTACACACTGGGAACAATTTGACATTCACACCAAGCCAATTAACCTACAAGCCTGTACGTCTTCGGAGCGTGGGAGGAAACTGGAGATTTCGGAGGAAACCCATGCAGGTCACGGGGAGAGGGTACAAACTCCATGCAGACAGCACCTGTAGTCAGGATCGAGGTTGTAAGGGAGCAACTCTACTGCTGTGCCACGATATGGCACAGAGCCGTGATGAAGCTACAGAGTGCAGAGAAGCGATTCACAAAAATTACTCCAGGAATGGAGGCCTTGAGTTATAAGGAGAGTCTGGATCAGCTGGGACTGTTTTATTTTTGATTTCAAGCATCTACTTTGATTTTTAGTCTTTTGATCTCAGACTTGAATGCACAATGAATGAACATCCAAAATATCTGGAGCAAAACTCCACAGATGCCCACGACATGAAAGCAAACTTGCCACCTTTAAATCCCTCCCCTCTAACCTTAAATCAAAGCCCCCTAATGTTACAATTCCCTACGGTGGGAACAGGACTGTGGCAACCCATTTTATCAATGCCGCTCATGTTAATCCTCTATAAGGTCATCTCTCAGCCTCCTCTGCTCCAGTGCCAGCTGGAAAATCAAAGTAAATGCCTTGAAATAGAAAATAAAATTGAAGATACTAACGATCAGGTCACGTGGCATGTTTGGGACGAGGAACAGAGTTAAAGTTACAGGTCAAAGACCCTTTCCCAGGACTGGGAAGGAAAGAAAAGAGGCTTGTTAAGCCACAGGAGTGAGAGGCCCCGATAGGGAAAGCTAAGGAGAACATGGGGATACACTGTAAATCTAGTTATCTGGTCAATGGGAGCACTCAGAGAGTGAGAATGGGGACAAATGAACACAGACAAAAGAATGTTGAAGGTGCAAATTATGAAGCAGCACAGTGGCAGAGTTGCTGCCATACAGCGCCAGAGACCCGGGTTCGATCCTGACTACAAGTGCTGTCTGTACGGAGTGTGTACGTTCTCCCCGTGACTGCGGACTTTTCCCTGGGATCTCTGGATTTCTCCCACACTCCAAGGGCATACAGGTTTGTAGGTTAATCGGCTTGGTAAAATTGTAAATTGTCCCTGGTGTGTGTAGATTGTGCAGGGATCGCTGGTCAGCCTGGACTCGGTTGGACAAAGGGCCTTTTTCAGCACTGTATCTCTAAACTAAACTAAAAGAAGGCACGTTGATGTGCCTGGGATGGCTTCCTCTGGGAATGGAGGACTTGTCTTGTCTGATACATAGTGTAGTACAGCACAAAAACAGGCCCTTCTGTCCATGAGATCTGTGCCGAACACATGATGCCAAGTTAAATCAATCGTCTCTGACTGCACGTGATCCATTTCCCTGCATCTCCGTGTACTCCAAATGTGGCCTCAGCAAAGACATGTACAACTATAACATAAATCAAACTTAGATATGAGCTGAGGTGTTCTGACCACTGCAAGTGAAATACCGGTGGTTTCAGTGGCAACTTCATCAGTGAAGGAGCAATAGATTTCTGGATATTTTTTTCCTAATCTTGCTGCCTTCCAATCCCTCACAGTAGTGCTCAGTTCCTGCACTGTGTGTTTCCAGCACTGTCTTCCAATCCAGGAGCATTACTGGCCACTAAGGACATCCCCATCTCCTCCACACAGGACCTGAGCAACTAACACATGAAGGCAGCCGAAGAAAACACAACACAAAACGCTGGAGTAACTCAGCGGGACAGGCAGCATCTCTGGAGAAAAGGAATGGGTGACGTTTCGGGTCGAAACCCTTCTTCAGACCGACACGAAACATCACCCATTCCTTCTCTCCAGAGACGCTGCCTGTCTCGCTGAGTTACTCCAGCATTTTGAGTCCATCTTTGAATTTTTTTTTTTTTTAATTTTTTTTTTATTAGCAGTACAGTAAATCACATTAATACATCTCATATATCTCAGTGCATTATGTTGTACCACTTCATTTTTTGAGCTTTAAAAAAGATAGAAATAAAAGAAGTAAGGAAAGTAAGCAAGAATCGTGAAGGTGCAGGAAAGCGTTGGGAGAAGAGAACCCCTTAGGGAAGGAATTAGAGAAGGAAGCAAAGAAAATAAATAAGACCCTAGAAAGAAAAGAAAAAAAAAGGAAGAAAGGAAAATCAATCGCTCTATTGTAACACCATCTTTGAATTTAACCAGCATCTGCAGTTCTTTCCTATACATGAAGGCTGCATTCTCTTTCTTTCCCTGCAGGCAGTGGTGCTGCCATACTTGGCCCACCTGTGCATTTGCACTTACACTCGCAGCTCATCCCACTAATTGCAGACACACGCCTTGCCCCCCCTTGCTTTAACTCCGCTCTATGAGTTCCTTGACGAAGCTCTCAGCCGGCTTGCTGGTGCTCGGTGAACTGGAGCAGCTGACCTCCCCCTGGCTCCCTCGCCTCTGACACTCGGCACGGATTCACACAGCCTGCAGTGAGGAAATTGAACTTTCATGGTTGATTTTCTGCTGCTTCTAGCTGTTATCCTCACACTCCCAGTCTCGCATTCAGCCCACAAGGTGAGAACTATGTCCTTGAGCACACAATGAAGATGTTTCCTTGCTGAATTTGTTTTTAAATCCCTGTTGCCAATTGTAACTTATCCTCTGCTGAAACGTGGATTCTATTGGAGTAATAATTGTGTAACACAGGAGCTTTGTAGTTATTCCAAGGGCAGGAGATTTTCTTTGCACAATGTGTCTGTCTTATATATACATGCTGTGATGTTACCGATATTCCTATGACTGCAGCATTGCTCCTTGCAAAGAAATATCCCTCAGCCTCTGATTTCCCCACTTCCTCCCGACCTCTAATCCAACAGTCCTCTAAAGATATCCAGGCAGTAATCACACCCACTTGACAGACCCTCCCCCTTCCCCCCCCACCGCATCCTCACCCCAATAACACAGTGTGACATGTTGGTCACTAATGACTCTTCTATCCGCTATCAGTGGTGAAGGCTGCTCCCTGCTCTTGATCCCTCCCACTACGCACACACACACACACACACACACACACACACACGCGCACACACAGACACACACACACACACACACACATACACACACACACACACACACACAGAAAGACACACACACACACACAGTCACAAGTGCATACACACACACACACACGCAGACACAAACACACATACAGACACACACACACCGACACACACGCATGCACACACACACACAGACACACACACATGCACACACACACACATGCAGACACACACATACACACACACACGCACATGCACACATGCACACACACACACACACACACGCAGACACACACACACACATGCAGACACACACACAGATACATACACACATGCACACACAAACACACGCAGACACAAACACACATACAGACACACACAAACATACACACGCATGCACACACACACACACACATGCAGACACACACATACACACACACACGCACACACACACATGCAGACACACACGCAGATACATACACACATGCAGACACAAACACACAGACAAACACAGTCAGACACACACAGCAGACACAAGCTCACATGCGCGCACATGCAGACACGAACACACAAGCGGACAGACGCACAGCACACACACGCACACGCATACACACACACACTCACAAACGTATACACACACGCACACACACGCATACACACATGCACTCACACATGTATACACACACGTATACACACACACATACATACACACACATACGCACGCACACATGCACATATGCCGATGCATGCATGTGATCTAGGCTTGATGAGTTGAAAGTCGTGTTAATTATCGCCTTACAATCCTGGCACACTAAGTGGCAAAAATAACCTCGATAAAATGGCCATTTTTTTCAGTAAAGTTCATTCAAATGTTAATTGCATCGGTATGTAAAGGTTAATAGTAGATATTAACACCTTAATTTTTGAAACTGAGACTTCACTGCTGTAAAGGTATATAGGACACAAGTTGAGGTGATTCATTGTGCCGTAATTGTCAACCTATTCATGAACCATTGTGCATTGTAATCTATTGATCTCATGTTCATCTTCTCAGGTGCATGTTCATGGAATACAAACCCATTCACCTTTGACATCTCCATGTTATCAGTTGCATTCCTCAAGGAACCGGCCGATGATAGACAGTGGGTTTCCATTATTAGCAAATACAACACTCGCTGTAAAACGCCGTCTGACTTGACTGTCTAATGCACCGTGTGACTCAGATGCTTGCAATAATGCCACCACTGTCATCCTCACAAGGAAATGAGCACAATAGGGAAATCCAGAAATCTTCTGTACCTGATTGGGAATGTATCTACTTGCAGATGTCATCCTAACTACCCTCAATACTGTTTGTGAACCTCGCACTAAACGTTATTCACTTATCATGTATCTATACATTGTAAATGTCTCGATTGTAATCATGTATTGTCTTTCCGCTGACTGGATAGCATGCAACAACAAGCTTTTCACTGTACCTCAGTACATGTGACAAGAAACTGAACTAAACTACACTAAACTAAACTGAACTGATCAAAACTAAATTATCTAAATTAACTGCCCCAACAATCAGGGACAGTTACTTCCCAGCTGTTATCAGGCAACTGAACCATCCTACCACAACTAGAGAGCCGTGCTGAACTACTATCTACCTCATTGGTGACCCCGACTATCTTTAGTCAGACTTTGCTGACTTTACCTTGCACTAATTGTTACTCCCTTATCGTGTATCTATACACTGAAAATGGCTCGATTGTAATCATGTATTGTCTTTCCGCTGACTGGATAACACGCAACAACAGCATTTCACTGTACCTTGGTGCACGTGACAATAAACTAAACTGAATTAACCTCAGGAGGGTTAGGGGCTTTGGGTAATTTATCACAGGTGCCAATAACAATGTTATGAACTGGCGAATGCCAAATTACAGGAAAATAAATCATATTATTATATTTATGGTGATCAAATTATTATCGTAATTTTTTTAATATCTTTCCTGCATCATTATATTGAATCCATAAATCTTTGACAACTTTATTAGTGAGTGCAGCAGAGCGCTGCTTATGTACCTGTCAATCGTTTTCAAGAGAGAGTTAGATTTAGCTCTTAGGGCTAAAGGAATAAAGGGATATGGGGAAAATGCAGGAATAGGATACTGATTTTAGATGATCAGCCTTGATCATATTGCATGGTGGTGCTGTATCGAAGGGCCGAATGGCCTGTGCCTGCATCTATTTTTCTGTTTCTATGTTTCTACTGTATGTGTCAAGGTGGAAGCACAGAAATGTGATGCAAGTCACATTCAAAATTTCTTCCTCTCGGTGACCGAATAGGGTGGCAAGGTGGCGCAGCGGTAGAGTTGCTGCCTTACAGCGATTACACCGCCGGAGACCCGGGTTCGATCCCGATGGGGGGTGCTTGTCTGTACGGAGTTTTTTATTTCTCCCTGTGACCCGCGTGGGTTTTCTCCGAGATCATCTGTTTCCTCCCACAATCCAAAGACGTACAGGTTTGCAGGTTTATTGGATTGGTATAAATATAAATTGTCCATAGTGTATGTCGGATAGTGGTAAGGTGCGGGGATCGCTGGTCGGTGCGGACTCGGTGAGCCAAAGGGCCTGTTCCATGATTCAATCTCTCAACTAAATTGAACTAAATTTCCTCTGGGTGGTCTCTGGGCTGTGGGTCCCATTAGGCTTGTCGACTCTGTGCCCACCCCACATGCAACCCTTGATCGTTTAAGTTCCCCCCCACCCACAACTTGTAGCCAGTCCTGGAATCTAGGACGGTGGCGCAGTTGCTGCCTTACAGCACCAGAGACCCGGGTTCGATCCTGACCACAGGTGCTGTCTGTACGGAGTTTGCACGTTCTCCCAGTGACCGCGTGGGTTTTCTTCGGGTGCTCCGGTTACCTCCCTCACTCCCAAGATATGCAGGTTTGTAGGTTAATTGGCTTCCCTAGATGGCCTCGAGTGTGTTGGATGCGGCTAACACACTATCCAAGTGTGTTGGGTTATAGCTATCGGGGTGATGGCTGGACGTCTTGGATTCGGTGGGCCGTAGATAGACACAAAATGCTGATGTAACTCAGTGGGACAGGCGGCATCTCTGGAGAGAAGGAATGGGTGACGTTTCGGGTCGAGGCCCTTCTTCACACCCGGTGGGTCGAAGGCGTGTTCACCTGCTGTATCTCTAAAGTCTAAAGACCTGATCCTTTCCCTTGTGTGTTCTGCAGTAGCATAATCCATGGTGGAAAGAGTATAAATGTTATTCAATAGTATCCAGCTGTCTCGACACCTGGAAACTGCTTACCTTAATTGCAATGGTTCAGTAAGCTCCTGGCTTTTGGCAATGGCTCTCTAACTCACATCCGAGCAACAAGGAACCTCCAGACTCGTGGTTTGAAATTTAATCTGACATGCTGGTGAAAATAGATTTAGTTAAATATTTACAAGGGAATTTGAAAGAGAAATGTTTAGAGATATGGAAAGTGTTTTCAAGAGAGAGTTAGATTTAGCTCACAGGGCTAATGGAATCAAGGGATATGGGGAAAAAGCAGGAACGGGGTACTGATTTTAGATGATCAGCCATGATCATATTGAATGGCGGTGCTGGCTCGAAGGGACGAATGGCCTACTCCTGCACCTATGCTTCTGTGTTTCTAAGTGCGTTGTGATGGATGAACTGGATGTCACAATTTCTTTGGACAAAATGGCTTTCTCCTGTTCCTGTGATGCGTTCAAAAGGTGAAGAAAACTTACTGCCAGTGATTGTCCGAATGACGCAGTTCTGAAAGAGGTTGCCACAGTGTTTAGACTGAGATCTCGGACTTGGGCATTGCTTCTATTTTTTATTTGAAGTGGTTATTTGATGTGTGTATAATGACGACACCTGATTTCCTCTCCGCTTGTCTAAGACATCAAAGATTGTCTTGGAATAAAAAAAAGTGGGGGAAACAAAATTGTGGTGTCGAGAGGTTAATTAGCTTCCAGTTTGATATGGAGAATTTTGGTTTAATTATTTTCCCTGGTATTGTGACGAGGGGGTATAATTAATATTTTTATTCACGCTACTCTTTCTACATACTCCTGGTGGTCACCTTTTGCCTGACCGTGACAGACTGAGAGCATCCTCAAAGCAAGAAAGTGTGAACAAAGGAACAAAATGCTGTCTCTGCTGTGAGCACACAGAGGTAACACACAGTTGATGTTTCGCTTTTGCTATTAGCCCTTTGATGTCCCCGCTATAGAATAAATTGTCACATTCTAATTAGGATCAATCATTAATATGAATGGGTCTGCTTGCCCAATAGGCAGCTTCTTTTGTTAAGCAACATGTTACCTCTTGTCAAGTAAAATTTAACTATGAGTGCGTGACAATGCCACTTAGACGGTGCGGATAAATCATCATGACAGGTAGTACATTTTCTCTAAACCGTATATCATATGGAAACAGCACACGTTCAAAATCCACATTGCAATGAAATGTCACATTGCGATTCCTGCAGCCACCAATTCAAACAGGGTTCTGAACCAGTTCTAGGACCTTGGTGGAGTTGGCATTGCTTTCACCAATGGCCGAAACGGCAGAGGGTTTACACTCACTGTAGAAACAGAGACCTATCCCAACGTTTAAGAAACAATTAGACTGGTACATGGATAGGTTTGGAGGGATGCAGGCCAAACGCAGGCAGGTGGGACGAGTATAGCTGGGACATGTTGGCCAGTGTGGGCAAGTTGGTTCCATGCTGTATCACTCTATGACTTTAACTGCAGATGCTGTTTTGTATCAAAGATAGACACAAAGTGCTGGCATAACCCAACAGGTCAGGCGGCATCTCTGGAGAAAAAGGATAGGCGATGTTTTGGGTTTGGAGTCTTCTTCTGAAGAAAGGTCCAGACCCAAAATGTCACGTATCTATGTTCTTCAGAGATATTCCCTGATTCAGTGAGTTACTCCAGCACTTTGTGTCTTTGTTTTTGTAAAATAACATCTACAGTTCCTTCTGTCTCTAGATTCCTGCTAGATGCAGGAAAAATGTTCCCAATTTTGGGCGAGTCCAGAACCAGGGGCCACAGTCTTAGAATAAATGGGAGGTAACTTAGGTGAGACTGAGTTGTGAATTTTTGGAATTCCCTGCCGCAGAGGGCAATGGAGGCCAAATCACTGGATGGATTTAAGAGAGAGTTAGATAGAGCTCTAGGGGCTAGTGGAGTCAAGGGATATGGGGAGAAGGCAGGCACGGGTTATTGATATGGGACGATTAGCCATGATCACAATGAATGGCGGTGCTGGCTCGAAGGGCCGAATGGCCTCCTCCCGCACCTATTTTCTATGTTTCTATGATCCCAGACACACCCTGATAAATGCTTGGGTATAAGTTTAGAATTCCCTAAATTAGATATGCGTGTGACAAATTGGCTGAGGTCAGGTCATGATAATTGACCTAGTGTGTTACGCCGGTACATTTTGTCTTTCTTAAGTTGCACATGCTTTTGAGGTTCATTTGTGTTTGTAGACTTGTTCAATGTTATCAGCTGGTATGGATCAGCATATGGATCAGAAATTAGTTGAACTTGGCATGTTCAGCACAGACTTTGTGGGCCGAATGGCCTGTTCCTGTTCTAAATTCTATGTTATGTTTGAGAGATTTTTCTTCAGACTACATCACCTAACCCGTGGGTATCATAAGGCTGATCGACATGGGAACATAGTTTGTTCCTAACTACAAGCAAAGGTTGATCATCTGCTCCTTTTGGGACTGCCGACCGTGAGATCTTGCTGTGTGTGAACTAGATGCCCAAGGCTAAGGCCCAATGTGCTAATGATGTACCTGGAGATGCTCTTCAAGAGATGTGTGTGGCTGCAAAGGCAGGTAGCTTCTAGTAGCTTAGCTTAGTTTAGAGAAACAGCACGGAAACAGGCTCTTTGGCCCACTGAATCGATCACCCACACATTAACACTTAGCCTACAAATTCTAGGGACAATTTACACCTACACCAAATCAATTAGCTAACATACCTGTACGTCTTTGGGGTGTGGGAGGGAGGGGACCGAAGATCTAGGACTTTGATGGGGCTGCATTTGGGGGTATTACAGTCATTTCTGGTCACCCCATTACCGGAAGCATGTGGAGGGTTTGGAGAGAATGCAGGAGATGGTTACCAGAATGCTGCCTGGATTAGAGTCTGTGGAGAAAGAAACCGTTAATCTTTCAGCTCGAGGACCCTTTGTCATAACTCGTAAATGATGAGTGCACTTTATCCAAAGCCAGTTTATGTCTGACATATAGTTTGGAGTCAAACTGAAGGACGATGGCAGGTTGGAAATAAAGTGGCCGGTTGTTCTACGGTTGAAGGTGGGGAAATCTATTGGAGCGTGATCAAATATTTGACTTGACTGTTGCATCAAACTTGTCAATGATGTGTGTCAGTAAAGCAGTCTGAGAGGGTTCCCTTAGGTGTGTGGGAAACATCTGCAGGATCTTCACTGTATCCAAGTGAGTAGAGGTCGAACTGCTAGACATCAATTTGAAAACCCGCCTTGGATGTATGTTGTCACTAATTGAATGTAGTGACACAGTGGAGAACATGTGGTGTCAGGGCACACTGTTGGAAGAGTATAATAGGTAGAGCTTTCTTCTCCTTTTATCTCTGCTCCCTGGATTTGGATTGCAACAAGCAGCGGGAAGTTAGGTTTTGTTTAAACACTCGAGAAGTGTTTGTGTCTGGTCACTGTTTTCTCAATTCATGTCTGACATGTCGTTTAGAATCAAAATGAAAGATGGCGACAAGTTGGAAACGAGATCATCTGTGTGGCCCGCTGATCTAAGGTTGAAGATGGCAAGATTTATTAGACTGCTTTACCTGACAGTGACATCAAACCTGTCAGTGATATGTCTCAGTAAGCAGTCTGATTTCACGGACAGTTGAGCTTCCTTCAAAAACCCCTTGATGTAAGTGTATGCAGATAAGTAGCAAATCACGCTGTACTCTTATATTCAGTAAGGTTTTGTGCTTCAGACAAAACTGCCAGGTGGCGCAGTGGTAGAGTCCCTGCCTTACAGCGCCAGAGACCCGAGTTCGATCCTGACTATTGGTGCTGTCTGTAAGGAGTTTGTACCTTCTCCCTGTGACCTGCGTGAGATTTCTCCGGGTAATCTGGTTTCCTCCATAGAGGTGCAGATTCGTAGGTGAATTGGGTTTTGTAAATGGTAAATGGCAAAATGGTCGCTAGGATGGTGTGTAGGATAGTGCTAGTGTATGGGGGTCGCTGGCCAGCACAGATTCAGTGGGCAGAAGGGCCTGTTTCCACACTGTATGTCTAAACTAAGCTATAAATATAAAAAATGGTGTAAAAAATGTTGCCACAAAGTGATGGTTTCCTAGCGATGGGAATTATGTGGGTGGAAACAAACTCTGATAGTTTAATGCACATGGCTCTGAATCTGACCTAAACATATAAAGCACTTGGTTCCCTAGAGAAGACTTTGTTAAGAGTTTGTGAAGGCAATGTGGGCAGTTCAGAACAAACAGTTTGATACTCGAGACACCACTGAGAAAGGAATTGTGAGCTTCAGTCAGTCAGAAACTTGCTTCATTTTTGATGCACACTTTGTTAATCAATTTTGAATTTGGGGAGCAGCCATTAGTTCATTGTACCGTTCACCAAAGATGCCGCACTGCTTCTCTGCTCTTTCTCCCAATTATGCCTCTCATTTGCTTCACCAATTACTTCTCGTGTGGATGTTCCCAGCGCCCAGGAATCAAACTGTGTCCCTTGTATTTGGCCAGCCGGAGCTGTCGTGAATGCCAGAGAGTTTGACTTTCACACCTACTGTTTGTCATTCTCCAAAGATCCCACATCTGCCCTTGCCTTGCACTCAGTGAAGAACACTAGACTGAATGAAGCACTGTGCTACTTGCATTACCGCCCACACCAATGATTTCTGCTGTCAAACATAGGCTAAAGCATTTTCAATGTTCGAGTCGTTTGACCTACTTTGTCTAGCCAGAGTGTTTCATGGTTTCCCCAATTCCTTTTGGGCACAGCTTGCAAAACAAGCGTTTTACTGTCGACAATAATGAATCTAAAGCTCATCCTTCAATTACAACCATACAAATGCATGCATTAGGAGCAAGTGTGGACCATTTGGTCCCTCAAGCCTCTTCTACCTATGACAACATGATGGCTCATTTGCCTGTAATCCTATCTCTATATTCCTGCCTCCTATAGGTAACCTTTTATACAATAGACAATGGACAATAGACAATAGGTGCAGGAGTAGGCCATTTGGCCCTTCAAGCCAGCACCGCCATTCAATGTGATCATGGCTGATCATCCCCAATCAGTATCCCGTTCCTGCCTTATCCCCATATCCCCTGACTCCGCTATTTTTAAGAGCCCTATCTAGCTCTCTCTTGAAGGTATCTAGGGAACCTGCCTCCACCGCCCTCTGAGGCAGAGAATTGCACAGACTCACCACTCTCAGTGAGAAAAAGTGTTTCCCCGTCTCCGTTCTAAATGACAGACTCAGTGGGCCGATGGGTCTGTTTCCACGCTGTATCTTTAAACCAAACTGAACTAAGATGCGGCCTGGCCCGTTGAGTTACTCCAGCACTTTGTGCCTTTTTTGAACGAACACTACATGTTGTTGGCAACCCGTAAACATTTCCAATTGTTAAGCCCTAGGCTTAAGCTTGTCTAGTTTATAGGTAAATCCGGCCCTGGTTCAATGGTTCTGAGGGGAAAAAAACAGTTTTAAATTGGAGCGATTCTAGGCCAAGGAATTAAAAAGCTTCAGCCACCTCTTTGTCTGAATCTGCTTCATTTATGATGCAGACTCTGTTTATCAATTTTAAATTTGGGGAACAGCCACACTCTCATTGTGCTGTCTACAAAAGATGCCTCGCTGCGTCTCTTTGCTGTTTCTGCCGATTACACCTCACATTTTCTTTGCAGCAAACTTCAAGGGTTTTCCTGGAGGACATGAATCAGGCTGTGACCCTCACGTTTAGCCAGCGCTGCCGCAGAATAATTGCAGCATTAACCTTTGACTGCGATGACTGATGGATTCACCTCTTCACCTTCTGTCAGAGGGTGGTGAATCGGTGGAATTCATTGCCACAGAAGGCCGTGGAGGTCAAGTCAATGGATATTTTTAAGGCAGAGATGGACAGATTCTTGATCAGTACGGGTGTCAGGGAGAAGGCAGGAGAATGGGGTTGCGAGGGAGAGATAGATCAGCTATGACTGAATGGTGGAGTAGACTTGATGGGCCGAATGGCCTAATTCTGCTTCTATCACATATGAACTTATGCATTTTGCTCTGCGCTACCTCAGCACCGAGGGCTGAACATTGTACTGCAATGTCTGGTGCCTTTTGGGTCAGTGGTTTTAGTGACAGGGTTGGCTCACACCCTTTATTGAGATTCAGAGTTTACTGCATATTGCGGGTGGCATTACCTTGCCGGTAGACGTACAGTTCACGTTGCGGAACGCACTGTTGGAGGTAGTACCTGCCTTCTGGGGCACCTTCTGCTAAAGAATCCAGAGCATCAGTTTAAAGCTGAGTTAGCCCATGCAGCCTGTCCTATAAACTCACACAATATTACCTAATGACCAATTAAGTGGTGGTTATTATATTGCTGTCGGTGGGATTGAGCTGTGTTATTCTCAACATTGCCTACACTTGGGAAGTACTTCGCTGGTTATGAGGCTTTTTGGATCAGCTAAAGAGGATGTGGAAATGCAACCTTCACTTTTGTTTTTAAATCTAATCTGAACTTTGATCTGGTACTTTGTTGGTTCACATGCTTGATCAATGATGTTTTATCATTAATGTTTTATTGTGTAATGTTTTCTGAATCATTCGTAAACTGTATGTCATGTTGTTACTTGTGGGCGGAGCACCAAGGCAAATTCCTTGTATGTGAATACTTGGCCATTAAACTTACTTACTTAGGTAGACAAAAGTGCTGGAGAAACTCAGCGGGTGCAGCAGCATCTATGAAGCGAAGGAAATAGGCAACGTTTCGGGCCGAAACGTTGCCTATTTCCTTCGCTCCATAGATGCTGCTGCACCTGCTGAGTTTCTCCAGCACTTTTGTCTACCTTCGATTTTCCAGCATCTGCAGTTCCTTCTTAAATACTTACTTACTTATTTACTTAAACTTTCATGCTTCAAGTTAATTTTACAAGAAGTCTTATTCCATGTAGTTTTGGGGTAAACTTTGGAGGACTGACTCCCCACTCCCCAATCTTTGCACATCCCCAATCCTTTACACTCGTCAGTTTAATATTACAAGTATGTTGTGTTTTTATGACTGTTGGCAGATCAATTTCCCTCCTGGGATAAATAAAGTTCTATTGTATTGTATCCTATCGTATCTACTTTCTTCCGAATGTAGATGACCCAGGGTTGTTATTGAACTGTCGACTTTTTCACCCATTTCCGACCCCTCTCTCTGTTTCTACCACTCCAAGTTTACGAGCATGTTATGGCCCTGCCTTGCCATTTCCTTTGTGTCTCATTTCTCCTTGTTATTGTGAGTTATATTTTTTTAGATGCCATTGCGTTTGTCTTCGATACATTGTTCGTAGCTATCACACCCAGTGCTGTCTTTTCATATCCTTTTACAGTTAGACCAATTACCTGCTCTCCACAAGGGAAGCCCAAAATTAAATCCTTGGGAAGATGACTTGGGAATTTTCAGTAAGTTGCAACATCCCAGCATTGAATGTAAAGGGCCTGTCCCACTTTCCTGAGCTGCTCACGAATTCTCCCGTGTTTTCCCCTTGGGTCAAACTCGGAGAATGTTCGTAATAACCATATAATAACCATATAACAATTACAGCACGGAAACAGGCCATCTCGACCCTTCCAGTCCGTGCCGAACACATATTCTCCCCTAGTCCCATATACCTGCGCTCAGACCATAACCTTCCATTCCCTTCCCGTCCATATAACTATCCAATTTATTTTTAAATGATAAAAACGAACCTGCCTCCACCACCTTCACTGGAAGCTCATTCCACACAGCCACCACTCTCTGAGTAAAGAAGTTCCCCCTCATGTCACCCCTAAACTTCAGTCCCTTAATTCTCATGTCATGTCCCCTTGTTTGAATCTTCCCTACTCTCAGTGGGAAAAGCTTTTCCACGTCAACTCTGTCTATCCCTCTCATCATTTTAAAAACCTCTATCAAGTCCCCCCTTAACCTTCTGCGCTCCAAAGAATAAAGCCCTAACTTGTTCAACCTTTCTCTGTAACTTAGTTGCTGAAACCCAGGCAACATTCTAGTAAATCTCCTCTGTACTCTCTCTATTTTGTTGACATCCTTCCTATAATTAGGCGACCAAAATTGTACACCATACTCCAGAATTGGCCTCGCCAATGCCTTGTACAATTTTAACATTACATCCCAACTTCTATACTCAATGCTCTGATTTATAAAGGCCAGCACACCAAAAGCTTTCTTTACCACCCTATCTACATGAGATTCCACTTTCAGGGAACTGTGCACAGTTATTCCCAGATCCCTCTGTTCACCTACATTCTTCAATTCCCTGCTAATGGGGCCGTAGGAGACCGTAGCTATATCGTAGCAGCTCATTATGTCAGCAGTAGGTACCCGGGGCATCAGGTAAGTCAGGAAGTTTTTTTTTCCAGCCTGACAAAAAATGTCCACGCGTAAAAAGATAGTCGGGAGGAGAAAAATTGCGACATTTAATGCCCCGAGTATCTACTCATCGTCAGCTTTTTGGTTCTGACGGTACTCTGTCGGGTTCTGGTAAGCTGCGCAGAAAACTAAAGCTCTCTGGCAGCTTCTGACTCCCAGAACAATCGAGTATTCCACGGAGGGTTGTGTTAAAGCTACAGCACGTAAACATAATGTAGGTCTTATGCCCCTGTCCCACTTAGGAAACCTGAACGGAAACCTTGGGAGACTTTGCGCCCCACGCAAGGTTTCCGTGCGGTTCCCGGAGGTTGCAGGTGGTTGCCGGAGGTTGCAGGTAGTGGAAGCAGGTAGGGAGACTGACAAAAACTTCCGGGAACCGCACGGAAACCTTGGGTGGGGCACAAAGTCCCAAGAGGTTTCCGTTCAGGTTTCCTAAGTGGGACAGGGGCATTACTGCACTGTGTCAAAACCTTGGCTGGTTACCAAATGGACAGGGAACCATTGCCCCCCCCCTCTGCACTACTACTATGCTATGGGTTAGAAGGTAGGTGTGAACTCACAGCTTCATGCTCCTTGTCCACCCGTAATCCAAGTCTCACTGAATGTTATTAGCCAGGTAAAGCTGAATAGTGTTCAAGATTAATTTGCAGCGTGGACTCCAAAGTTCAGAACATTTAGGAAGTGGATGCTTTGCTCATGCAGTCCACGACTCACTCCAGATAGGTCAGCAGTGCATGCTCCAATGCAGTGCTGCAAGAGGGCTGCACTCTGGGAGATGCAGTCGCATGGATGAGAAGATAAGTTGAGGCCCTACCTGCCTCAATGGATGGAGGTTAAAGATTCTGGTCACTGATTCAATCAGGCAGAGTATTGTTTCCCTGACACCTCCAGTCAACACCACCAAAGCAGGTCTTCAGTGTGATCACGTTTGTTTGTTGTTTATGGGAATTTGCTCATTACAATTTGCTTTGCATTGCCCAAATCTCAACAGTGACTGCACTTTGAGAACATTTCATTAGCTGTAAACCTCTTGGGATGTACTCAGGCTGTGAAAAGTGCTCTAGAAATACTAATCTTTTGTTTGTTTGTTTCCTGGGATAACCAGCCAAGCCTGCTCCTTTGCTCCTTGGTTCATGTCACCATTCCTTATATCCCTGAACAAGTGTGCCACAGATACACTCCAGGGTGATAGTGCGTGTGCGAGTAAGTGTGTGCACGTGTTCATGTGTGTCTGGGACTGGGTACCTCTGTGTATGTGTGGATGTACACGCACACACACACACAATGCTCACGCTAGCGCACGCACACACTTGCACGTACTGTACACTCGCACATATACTCACACACATATACTCACTCACACACACTTACATGCACACACTCATGCACACACACTCACATTCACAACTACGTAACACTCACTCACACACTCATGTGCGCGTCCACATGCACTCACCTGCACACACTCGCACACACTTATATGTGCACTCACACACATGCACTCACGCGCACACTTGCACACAATGAAGAAACATGCAAATAAATACTGGCAGCTGCTAAAACGTGCAATTGTGTGTTGCACTGTGCACAAGTGTGAATGCCATCTTCGTACATTATGTTTATGTGCTGTAGCTTTAACACAACCCTCCGTGGAATACTCGATTGTTCTGGGAGTCAGAAGCTGCCAGAGAGCTTTAGTTTTCTGTGCAACTTACCAGAACCATCAGAACCAAAAAGCTGACGATGAGGGAACGTTCAAACCATTTACTGTTTAAAAAAGGCTATACATGATATTTGTAAAAAAGCTTAAGTGATACAGTGCAAAACGAGGAATAACTAGTGATATTCACTTGGTGAAGATACAAGAGGTGAAGAGATCACAGAAGCTAGCATTATGCAGAAAGAATAAGCAGTTGGGTTTTGTATAAGGAATCTATTGGAGAGTATAGAGAAATGATTGATCATGGCGATGAGGACAGCTGAAATACCAGAGAGCAGAGAATTATTTGTCTATTAAAATAGTATGAGGCTGGACTTGAGAGATAAGGAACCAGTTACTGCATATGTCCCTTTACCAGTGAGGAGTGGTGAGAGGGAGCAGGGAATGCCGTTACTGTAATTAGCCCCAAATAGGATTTGCTGGAATCGCAAAGTGGAAGGCAGATGATATGAAGAAAATAAAATATGCTTGCTTCGAAAAAATGTTTTTGGTGCACGTGAAACAGACAGGGAGGATGAGCTTTAGTTTTAGAGATACAGTGCGGAAACAGGCTCTTCGGCCCATCGAGTCTGCACCGACCAGCGATCCCCGCACACTAACACTATCCTACACCCACTAGGGACAATTTATATTTCAGCCAAGCCAATTAATCTACAAACCTGTACGTCTTTGGAGTGTGGGAGCAAACCGAAGATCTTGGAGAAAACCCATGCAAATCATGGGGTGGAATGTACAAACTCCGTATGGGACAAGCACCCATAGTCAGGATTGAGCCCGGGTCTCTGGCACTGTAAGACTGTAGCTCCATCACTCTGCCACTGTGCTGCCCAATAATCATTAAACTTGCATCCCTGAGCAATTAAGGCGTTGAGGTTGAAAATGTTCACAAGTTCACGTTACAGGAGTAAAATCAGGCCGTTCTAAATTTCCTTGAAAACGTTATGTGAAAATTAACACGGGCAGTCCTCTCCTCAAAACAAAGTTAATTTAAGTGATCTGTTAATTTATATTGAATTATTCAACAGAGTTCCCCCTAGGCTCTGTTCAAATCACTAGATAATTTGATTTTTTTTCCAGGCAAAATTGCCTTTTAATTCACCGGAGGAAATTGCATTATCTAAACACCGGGATGAAGCTTGCATAGAAACAGTAAGTTTAGCATCAGTTGGAGCAACTAGCTTCGAAATGCTCTTTTGAGTGATCCAGGGAATAAAGCCTTGGAGAAGAATAATTTGCTCTGGGAGACAGAGATGTTTATTGGAAAAGTTAATGAGGTGGATTTCAGAAAGATTTTGCGAAGGTTCTCAAAGTAATCATGTACATTAACAGTGTTGAATGGGACGTGTTGTCGGATAATGGCAAAGTGATGCCACACGTGAATCTTTTGCAGGCACACGGTGATAGATTTTAATACTGCAATATTTGTCTTTCAATATACTATTATCCTGGGTAAACCCATATCTAATTATGAGATGATTCCAAGTAGTCAGAGCAAATAATAAGGATCTAAGAAGCGAGAGTGAGGAAGATTAAGGTCCTTCAGGTGACCGAACCATTAGGTGGCAGATGTGGTTCAGTATGGTTAGTCGTGAAATTTGCAATGGAGGACCAAGTTGTGGGAATGTGTTTTCTTGGTGAGATGTTGGTATTGCCAATAGCAGCTTTTAATGGAGTAAATATCCTAAGGTTCATCGTAAAGATATAACGGAAGTAAAATAGAAATTAGGTGCTGGAGCAGCCAACACGGCCGGGTGCCTGCACCGCCATTCAATATGGATGGTGAAGGAATATATGACGTTTCGTGTCGATACCCCCTGACCCCTTTAGCCACAAGGGCCACATTCTCCTCTTCAATTTAGTTGATTGTCACATGTACCCTCTGTGGCAGAGAGTTGAGAACCACTCTTGTGTGAAAAAGGTTCTTCTCATCTCGGTTTTAAAGGATTTCCCCCTTACCCTTAAGCTGTGACCCCTTGTCCTGGACTTCCCAGTATTCGGAACCCATCTTCCTGGAAACAAAAAAGAATTTTGTTGTTTCTAGGGAAACTTTGTGTGCATGAAAAAAAAATAGAAATAAAAATACTGTATCAAAACAAATTTGAGGCACACTCTATACTAAAGTGAAGGTGACGTTTCCAACCGGGTCGAGACACTTGGCTTCTGACTGCAAGTGTCCAGGTTGGGGGTTTGTGTTTAGTTTACTTGTCACATGTACCAAGGTACAGTGAGAAGCTTTTGTCGCGGGCTAACCAGTCTGGGAAGACAATACCTGATTAGAATCGAGCCATTTGCAGTGTATAGATACATGATAAGGGAACAACGTTTAGTGCAAGGTTGAGCCAGTTAAGTCCGATCAAAGAGGATGATTCAGTTGCCTGGTACCAGCTGGGAAGAAACTGTCCCAGAATCTGGATCCTGGTAGAATCTGTATTCTAGCTTCTAGTTGATGCACATGGAGTTTACGTAAAACACCTTGCTCCATTATCCCATGTGGGTTCAGTGGCTGAAGGAATAAACACCCTTTCCTCTAAAGCAGAGCTACCTCCCCTTCAATCAGCCAATATTAGATGATTGTAGGTGTTTGCATGGCTGGAGCAAGCACCCAGTGTGTCTGAGTTATCCAGATGAACCTGGGCCTCAACAGCACTGTAGATATTGGCCCTGTGTAATTTGAGCACCAGTGCACTGAGCAGCATTAATATGTAAACCAAAAACAAAATTCCTTTCACCAACCTGCGAGGATTTTGTACTGATTCATGTCTAGAATCAGTGACCGAGAATATTCAGCGAGCAGAATAAGTGGATGAAATGTGAGGAATTCGTTGAGCAGAAGTTATGAGCCAGCCTGCTTGAGACCTGCCAGCCGATCCTTTATACCGACTCAATGCTCTTCCCTTGTTTTCCATTCCGTCTCTGAAGGCCTGCTTTGTTTATTAATGCGGAGTGCGGATGACACAACAAAGCCTTTCCAGACAAAAATAAAAATCTACGACAAGGTAACAGTTGACTTTACTTTTTGTGCCTATCCCTAAAAAGGACAAAGATGCTAAACGGAGGCTGTCGGGCGAAGGAGTTCCGTCCCGTGAAATTAAACACAAAGACTCCCGTGGATTTTACATGTGGTGAGACCGCACACAGTTAATGTGTGGCTTCCTCACTTCTGGGTCAGAGTTTAGTGGGAGAACCCTTCCATCAGCTTAATGGATCATCGGACTGATGGCCCTCGGATTCTGGCGTCTACTGTCGATGGCCAATGGGCTTCATTCAAGCTGATTATGGCAGCCTTCAAGAAGGGTTCTAAATATTCCTGGTGTGATTTCATTATTTATGAAAATCACGGTTAATTTTAGATAGATGCTATAATGATGTAAAAGCTGATCTGAGGACGCTATAAATATTAATAATTCATACTGGATCTTAATATGTGATTGGGGAAAGTGCTGAACACTGCATAAATCCTAGAGTCATAAGGCAGGTTGAGAAATAGATAAAGTCTTAGAATCAGAAAGTTAAGATAAAGAACACTTCAGGCCTGTGGGTCCACACCATCGGCCTAACACCTATTTACACTAATCTTATCTTTATTTTTCGAGGAAAGCACAGAAGTGGTACCTTTGGCCCACCAAGTCCACACGGACCATTCAAACATCTATTTATACTATTTGTACATTTATACCCATTTATAGTTCTTCAGTCTGAAGAAGGCTCTCGACCCGAAATGTCACTCATTCCTTCTCTCCAGAGATGCTGCCTGTCCCGCTGAGCTACTCCAGCATTTTGTGTCTATCTTTGATTTAAACCAGCATTTGCAGTTCTTTCCTACACATTTATACTAGTTCCACATTAATATAATCCAATTTTATTTCCTCCATATTGTTATCCAAACCCCCCAGATTCTACCACTCACCTACAGACAAGGGGCAATTTACAGAGTCCAATTAACACCTATAGATGGCATAAGGGCTTCATGCAAGCCCTTGAATGGGCTGCCACCTGCATGCCTTTGAGATGTAGGGGGGAAACTGAAGCACCTGGAGGAAACCCACGTGATCACAGGGAGAATGTGCAAACCCCGTCCAGATAGCACACGAGGTCAGGATTGAACCCGGATATCTGGCGCAGTGAGGTAGCCACACTACCAGCTGCGCCACTGTGCCTCACAGTCCTCTCCTCTAACATTCCCTTCACTTCTCCCTCCGCACTCCACCACTCACCTCCACACTTGGCCAATTAACTTACCAACGTGCGTGCCTTTGGGGTGGAGAGGATACCGGAGCATTCGGGGAAAACCTGCACATCACAATGGAGCATGCAAACTCCACACAGACAGCATCGGAGGTCAAGTTTGAAAACAGATGGCTGGAACAGTGGGCATAAGCTCCAGCAATTGTGTCACTCTGCTGCCCAGTAATGGTTTTGCTGGGTGCCCAGCATGAAAGCATCAGTGCATTAAATTGTAAAACGTGTTGTAGAAAGGGGTTTCATTACATTATAATTTCTAAAATGTTCATCCTTGTGTTTTGTTAAAAAAAAAACACTCAGATGCATGTATCTATTTACGTTAATCTCACATTTGGGACAAAACTTGCTCCAAGCAACTGATGTGGTGTAAGTTTAGAGATGAAATATGTCTAATTCTGCAATAAACAAAGTTCATCCATATTCAATCAATCAATCAATCAATCAATCAACCTTTATTGTCATCTTGCAAGCAACAGTTGTACAGTGCAAAATGAAAAGACGTTTCCCAGGGGATAGCAGAGCATCGCACAGTAAATTTTAAACATTTCACACATAATAACACTAAAAACAATCCAGTCCCTGATGGAACAGTATAAATAAATAGTTAAAAGCAGGTAAAACAACAACGTTAAAATACAGTAAAACCAATCATAAAAATGTCCGGGGCAGCTGATTTGAGTGGCCAGTGCCAGTTATTGAAGTGGCCATGCCAAGCCGCAGAATCAGGTGACTGTGAGTACAGAGTGACTGTTTAGCAGCCTCACAGCTTGTGGCAGGAAACTGTTTAGGAGTCTTGTAGTCCGGGCTTTGATGCTGCGATATCTCTTGCCTGATGGCAGGAGATCCAGGTGTATGTGGAGGGGGTGCAGTTTGTCCTTAGCAATTCTCTGAGCTTTTTTCAGACTGCGGCTCTGGAACAGTTCTTGTACCGAGGGTAGGGAGACGCCAATGATCCTCTCTGCTCCCCTCACTACCCTCTGCAGAGCCTTCCTGTCCGAGCAGTTGCAGGTGGAGTACCACGTATTTATGGAGTACGTGAGTACAGACTCCACCGTACCCCTGTAGAAAGTCCTAAGGATGTTGGTGGGGAGTGAGGCCTGTTTTAGTTTCCTCAGGAAGTGCAGTCGCTGATGGGCCCGTTTGACGGTCCCAGTGGTGTTCCTGGACCAGGTGAGGCTGTCTGTAATTTGCACACCGAGGAACTTTATGCTCTCCACTCTCTCCACTGTGGTGCCACTGATGTTGAGGGGTGTGTGTTTTAGCTGCGCCCTCCTGAAGTCGACAACCATCTCCTTTGTTTTGTCGACCTTATTCTGAGGCAGTGGTTCTAGCTGTGAAACGTCTGGGCATGGTTTATCATGTAATAATAAAAGATGTGTAGGAAGGAAAGCTTGCAATGTTCCTGTTCTAGCTTGGTACTGGCCCAATAGACAATAGGTGCAGTAGTAGGCCATTCGGCCCTTCGAGCCAGCACCGCCATTCAATGTGACCATGGCTGATCATCCCCAATCAGTACCCCGTTCCTGCCTTCTCCCCATATCCCTTGACTCCCCTATCTTGATGAGGTCAAAGACTATTATACCCAGCCACGCCACTCACTAATCTACATTCCTGCTAACAGTGGCACAGAGTTGCTGCCTTACAGTGTCAGAGACCCAGGTTTGAACCTGACCACAGGTGCTGTCTGTGTGGAGTTTATACATTCTCCTGTGACCACGTGGGTTTTCTCCGGGCGCTCCGGTTTCCACCCACATCCCTAAATATGTGCTGGTGTGCAGGTTAATTGCCTTCTTTCGGTAAATTGTCCCTAGTATGTAGAACATTGAACTAGTATGAATGGGTGGTCGATGGTTGTCATGAACCCGGTGGGTAGAATGGTCTCGAAGAATGGTCTATTTCCATGCTGTATCTCTAAAAGGAATCAGTCAGTTAGCTATATGTGCAAAAACATAGCTTTTGTACACTGCCTGATGTCCCTGATCACTTGTGAACACATTGAGTTTCATTGCTAGCTTGCCTTGGGCAGAGGAGATGGGAAACAAGATGAATTGACATTGTGCTTTACTTAGGGGAACATATCTCAATACACAGGGGTACACACGGTACAATCACTCCTCGATTGTCAGCCGGTTTCAAATGAAGTGAGCCATTTCTTCAAACATTTCATGGGCTCTTCACCCACTGTTACTTGCTTTCCTGGTGTCTGTCATGACAAGGCCCAGGGTGAGATTGCTTCATCATCGCAACATTACTTCCCCGGCTGATATTACTTGCATGGTCCACAAACTCTGCAATTCTTGCTGGAGGACTGAGCTGCAGTTGATGAGCAGTTACAGAAGTTCATTATCCCTCCTCGTCTTACAGGAACTGAGCTGTGCTTTTTCCTGGAGATTTGCTCTTTTGTTCCTGTATTTCAATCCATCAGTTGTGCCCCGCAGGACGTGTCCTACCTGTTGCTCCAATGTGTGGGGAACCAGCTGTGGTTAGAAGGACCTGCCATTGCCTTGTGGCCCACTTTGCCCAACAATCCCCCTTCCCTGCAAGATCCCTGGCCTCCAATTAGCAGCACGAGGCTAAGCCTGGGGAGGGAACCTCGGTTCTTTGTTTGCTGCAGTGTGCTGCTAACATCCACAGCAATCGCAGCGACTGGAGCCAGAATATTTCACCCATATCAATTCATCAACGCCGTCCCGAAGGAACAAAGTGAAGAACTATTGAATGCAGAGCTTGCAACACAGTAGTCGATGGAATGAATGGAATAGGTTCAGTTCAGTAGTTTGTCATGCAGTTTATTAGATGTGATTTTGTTTTTGCACGTATCAATGATGTGCATGTTTGGGCACCATTTATCTCCTTGCCTTGACGGGTGCATCTCTGCGAGAGGCTTCTGAGACTGAGTCAGACCTATTCCTACTGTGAGGGGTGCAGTGCAGTGCATTCTGGCACAGAGCTGCACTACTGAGGAAAAGAGAGAAGCAAGTGGCTGGCCCCTTACCCAATCTGTATTCCAGTCACAAAGACCACAGCAAGCTAAGAGAATGACATCACTCCTCAGTTCTAGACTCCATTTAAACAAAACAATCTGTCTGGGAAGATCATTTGGTGGAATGTTCCAAATTCATGCTTTTTCAGTTTAGTTTGGAGATACAGCGTTGAAACTGGACCGAGTCCTTGAGACTAGCAATCCCCGCACACTAATATTATTCGACACACAGTAGGGGCAATTTATAATTTTACCAAAGTCAATTAGAATGCACACCTGTACGTCTTTGGAGTGTGGGGAGGAAACCGGAGCTTCCATAGAAAACCAACGCAGGTCAGGCGGAGAAGGTACAAACTCCATACAGACAGCACCCGTAGTCAGGATTGAGCCCA
The DNA here is from genome assembly GCF_028641065.1 of Leucoraja erinaceus. Classification (NCBI taxonomy): domain Eukaryota; kingdom Metazoa; phylum Chordata; class Chondrichthyes; order Rajiformes; family Rajidae; genus Leucoraja; species Leucoraja erinaceus. The sequence continues at coordinate 10,289,029 of NC_073410.1, read as the reverse complement.
GGTGCGGTAAGGCAGCAACTCCACCGCTGTGCCACCGTGCCGCCCCGGATGTTGAACCCTGATGGTTTTTACAGCTGCAGAATGAAAGGGGTCAGGACAGGGGAATGGGATCAATTGGATTGCTCAGTTCCAAACTGTACAGCGCTCTGCACATAGCTGCACATAGCTTTAACATAGGGTAGGTCCGCGTTGAGCTTATTTGCAGGTCCCAACCCATGCCTCCTACCTGAGTTCCAGCAAGGTTATTATAAACTCTGAAACTTAGTCGTGACCTCCCAACCCTCCGAATACCGTTCCCACAAATAGTGTCCAAAATTTGTCTTCTGCTCACTTCTCATAGGGTCATAAGGAGTAGGAGCAGAATTAGACCATTCGGCCCATCGTCTACTCTCATTCAATCTCTCCTTGATCTATCTCTTCTTCCCAACCCCATTCTCCTGCCTTCTCCCCATAACCTCTGACACCTGTACAAATCAAGAATCTATCTATCTCTGCCTTAAAGGTATCCACTGACTTGGCCTCCACAGCCTTCTGCGGCAAAGCATTCCACAGATTCACCACCCTCTGACTAAAGAACTTCAACTTCACTGGTCTAAATATCGGCATTTGTTCGCAGAAGATGCAGCTTTCAGTCACCCCGTGCCCTCCTGAAGTCCCTCTGCTTAACGGGCATGGGCTACGTGACACTCAAGTTGTTTCCATCAACCTCACTGAGATCTGGGACCTTCAGTGCCCTCAAATATAGGCTGACGTGTGCTTTGCCCGTGGAGTGCTGTTATACTGAGCTGATGTCCCTCTTCAAGGATGGCTACTAAGATCATAGTGGTGGGACCAGGTGCCAGCAGCAGGTGATGCCTTGGTGGAGGGGTAGTGCGATACAGAGAAGCATTGCAGACCAGGTACTGACTGCCTCATAGCTCCAACAACTCAGTTTAGTCCTGATCTGCAGTGCTGTAAGGCTGGAGTTCTCATGTTTGCATGTGTCCACCTCTCTATATATTTAAAAAGTTGTAATTGTATCCACCAAGTGCTTTGACATCCTTTTCTTTCCCTTATCCTCTCTCCTCTACTGCCCCCCTCTCTCCTTCACCTCCTTCCCGCCTTTCATTATCCTTTACAAAGGACCAGCTATGAAACTAAAGGTTAAAGGGACTGTTACTTGCCATCGTTCCTTCCCCCCTTGTCCTTCGGAAACCTATTTGTTAAACTTACCTGATGAAGACCCTGCCCGTTCACCTTGGTGAAGCCCTTTCCCAGCCTCCAATCTCAATTAGTACCCTGGTGGTGATCAAAACACGGCTTCAACAATGCTTGTGTGGTAAAACGCAAAGGAATTGCAGATGGTGGAATCTTGTGTAGACCACCAAGTGTTGGAGTAACTCAAGCAGCATCTCTGTGGGACATGGATAGGTGACGTTTCACGTCGGGACCCTTCTTCAGTCTTTGTGTGTGTGTGTGTGTGTGTGTGTGTGTTGTGATGGTGATTTATATGGACTTGCCTGAAGTACCTAACTCCATGCATCTTCTAATGTAAAGAATGTTTTCGGCCCATGTAAATTCCTACGGTAGATATATTCCGTAGATCAGATAGTGCCCAACTGGTTGTGTGGTCTACCTGAATGCGAGTAGCAATACATTGGGGAGATTTCAGCCAGAGTCAACCATGTGGTCAATGAGTCTGACACTGCAGACCAGTGGGTGAGCTGGGAAGCCAGACTTCTGCTAACATATCTTCAAGGCCAAAGGGGTCAATATTGGTGATAATTGATGCAGAGCATTCACCGCGGAGAGTGAACCTTTCTGTGCAAACAAGCATGGAAAACATCTCCGAGGATCTGTAACCACGGCAACCACACCTCTGTAGTGGAGCCATGTTCACTCTGTTATAAGTGAGAGCTACGCAGTAAGATGCTCACCCTGAAGACAAAGGGTGGGTTTTTCTTAACTTCACTGTCTAAGTAATGGTCTGATGGAGTGGATTAACTGCATGTTTAAAATGTTTAACAGTATACAATGTAGACTTTGTCCGATATAGAACCCAGTTCAGTGACCCCCCCTCACTAACTCCTTGAAGAACCAGCCAATTTTAGGTAGACAAAAATGCTGGAGAAACTCAGCGGGTTGAGGCAGCAAGGAATAGGTGACGTTTCTGGTCAAGACCCTTCTTCAGACTGATGTCGGGTGGGGGGACGGGAAAAAGCAAGGAAGAGGCAGAGACAGTGCGCTGTGGGAGAGCTGGGAAGGGGAGGGGTAGGAGGCAGAAAGCAAGGACTACCTGAAATTGGAGAAGTCAGTGTTCATAGAAAAGTTGCAAATTATGAAGCCAGAGGTGGCGAGGGTGGGGGGAATGCAAATATGCTGACACGCTATGTTGATCACCACATTGACGTGAAGATGCCAGGTTACATTACTGATAATATGGATGATAAGCAACCTTATATTTAAACCAACAATAATTTGTGTTCCAAGGGGCAAATGTAACATTTCTATCTCTAAGTGTGACACGGTGGCGCAACAGTAGAGTTTCTACCTTACAGCGCTTGCAGTATCTGAGACTCTGGTTCGATCCCAACTACGGGGGACTGCCTGTACGGAGTTTGTACGTTCTCCCCCTGACCGCGTGGGTTTTCTCCGAGATCTTCGGTTTCCTCCCACACTCCAAAGACGTACAGGTTTGTAGGTTAATTGGCTTGGTGTATATGTGTACATTGTGCCTAGTGTGTGCAGGATAGTGTTAATGTGCGGGGATCGCTGGTGGGTACGGAATAGATGGGCTGAAGGGCCTGTTTCTGCGCTGTATCTCGAAACTAAACTAAACTAAATGTGTGGTATTTTCACTGTGGAGGCTAACAAAACATACGTTTGGAAAAAAACATGTGTATCTGAGGTATAATTTTGCAGACTTATTATACTAATGAGCATCAAGACCTTTAAATCAGTGAGCTTAATGTCAACTGTTCCTCTGTGGTGTGAACAGAATTAATTATAGGGCAGTGCTAACATTCTTTGTCAGTCTCTGCCACTCAAGATGATTAACTCATTCACTGATATCCATCCATCCCCTCCACTATGGGCATTAAATGACCACTGTAAGGAGATGGACAGCACTCTATGAAAATAATATCCTTGCAGAGAATCCAGAGAAGTGGTGAGCTGTTATGAGGAACATCTCCTGTGCTATCCAGAAGATGGGATGATCGACTTCTAACAATCACTTCCATTTTGGTCTGTGTGAGATAGGAGAGAGGAGATGGGACACATCGTGTTCCCCTCCCTGATGACCATTGTCCTCTTGGCTCTTTGATTCAATGGTCAGTCAATGAGAACTCTCACTCACACCCCACCTTGCAAATGGAGCTCTCGGGTCCATAATTAAACCAAGGGACCGTATTGTGGAATTCTTTGCCACGGAAGGCTATGGAGGCAAAGGCAGTGGATATTTTTAAGGCAGAGATGGATAGATTATTGTTCAGGTATCAGAAGTTATGGGGAGAAGGCAGGAGAATGGTAGAGATAGATCAGCCATAATTAAATGATGGAGTAGACCTAATGGGTCAAATAGCCTTAGATTTGGTATTGATGAGGTTTGAAGCCAAGGGCTGCTGATGAAATCCAGAGTATTTGTGGGCAGAGTTTTGGTGAGCAACTGCTGTTTGATGGTACTATGGATGTCATGGTCCATGTTGAGATAAATTAAATATAAAACCTAGCTGCTGGTTTTCCATTGCTGGATTCATGCAGTCAGTCATTTTGAGAGCACCTACATGGGTTGAACCTGATCTTGAAAATGTTGGCAAGAGTTGTGTCTCATCTGCACAATTTTCAAGGACCTCTCAGTTCAACAGTGAGTGAGGACATCACTTGTTGAAGTAAAGTGCTGAAGATACTTTAAGTAAAGTAAAGTAAAGATACTTCAGTAAAGAGATAGAAGTAAAGCACCCAGTTGGTCTGTCAAACTTACTCATTTTATATTGGTAACATTTATGTAATGATCTTGATTTTATGTGCAAGTTTGGATATATACCACCATTGTATGTCTCATCAGAAGTTTAAATTGCCAATAGGGCATCAATCTTTTTGAACATTTAACAATGTGAGAGTTAGCATGAGAGATGGTGACGGTAACAAATAAACCCTTCTGGCCCTGGGATAGTGTAACGTCTGAGATTGATCATCATAGATAGTTTGAAGATGTGTGTCTCCTCCTGACACCTTCACTCCAAGGATTATTAGAGGGTTGAATATGAAGGCAATCAAGAGATGTGGAGTTTGTGCATGGTGTTGATGTGGAGTTAGTGTAAGTCTTGGTGTTGAGTTAGATCAAGAGATGTGCGGTTAGTGTAGGAGTTTGTGTTGATGGGGGATATGTGTTGGTGTTGCTGTTGATGTGGGAGTTGCCGTGAGGTTAGTGTAGGTGTTGGTACTGATTAGCTTTTTTTATTTTAGTTTAGACATAGCGCGGAACTTGGCCACAAGTCTGCTCCAACCAGCGATCCCCGCACACTAACCCTACCCTACACACACAACTTATGCCCAAGCCAATTAAACTGCTAACTTGTACGTCTTTGGAGTGTGGGACGAAACCGAAGCTCTCGGAGAAAACCCACGCAGTCACGGGGAGAACGTGCAAACTCTGTCCAGACGGTACCTGTAGTCCGGATCGAACCTGAGTCTCCGGGGCGCTGTAAGGCAGCAACTCTACCACTGCGCCACCGTGCCGCTCGGTTAGTGTCGGAGTTGCTGTTGATATGAATCAAAGAAGTGGGGTTAGTGCAGGAGTCCTCCTTTACTTGTGTTATATTTGTTCATGTTCCTCTTCATGTTTCTGTTCTTTCAAAGTCCCATGGTTAGCTTGTTCTTTTGTGTATTGAGTAACAATAGTACCCTTTTCTAGGCCTTCAAATGTGTTTCATCTTGGCAATGTATTAAATATTTAATGTTAATCTCGAAGCCAGTGGCTGCAGTCACGATGGAGGAGGGATAGAAGCGATCTCCCAGCGTGAAGTTCAGTCAGGCAGCTGATTTCCCTTTCATTCTGCTTTCAGTTGCAAGATGGAAAGTCATGGCCCAAGGATCTTGCTGTTAATCTGCTCCAGCGTTCCTCCAACATGGAGTTAGCGCATGCGATCAACACCAGTGCCTCTTATCACTGAAGGGCAGGTCGCTGAGAGACACAGCTGGTAAAGTGTGACTGTGGTTGTGTTGGATGGACACTGAGTAGGCTATCTCACTGGGCAGATATAAATATACGCGTTGTCCCACTGTTCATAGCCTTAGCAAAATCGTTCGCAGTTTAGAAGAAACATTCGGTAGACACAAAATGCTGGAGTAACTCAGCGGGTGAGGCAGCATCTCTGGAGAGAGGCAATGGGCGACGTTTCGAGACACAAATCGTTGCCCATTCCTCTCTCCAAAGATGCTGTCTCACTCACTGAGTTACTCCAGCATTTTATGTATCCCTTTGATTTAAACCAGCATCTGCAGTTCTTTCTTCCGACAGGGAGTAGGCAGGAGAATGGGGATGAGAGGGAAAGATAGATCAGCCATGATCGAATGGTGGAGTAGACTCGGGACGGCACGGTGGCGCAGCGGTAGAGTTGCTGCCTTACAGCTCCAGAGACCCGGGTTCCATCCTGACTGCGGGTGCTTGTCTGTACCGAGTTTGTACGTTCTCCCCGTGACCTGCGTGGTTTTTCTCCGGGTGCTTCGGTTTCCTCCCACACTCCAATGATGTACAGATTTGTAAGCCAATTGGCTTGGCATGAATGTTAAATTGTCCCTAGTCTGTGTAGGATAGTGTTACTGTGCGGGGATCGCTGGTTGGGGTGGACTTGGTGGGCCAATGTGCATGTTTCCCTGCTCTATCTCCAAACTAAACTCGATGGCGGCCAAATGGCCTAATTCTGCTCCGATGGCTTACGAATGTGAACGGTCTGGGCAAAGCGGGTGAAGAACCCCCCATTCATGGTGACTCATGTCCTGGGTGGTCACCATCTCCCTGACCACCAGCAGTCTGAGCCGCCTCCCGCAGCCCTGGTTTGTCTCGAGTGTCGGGGCTGGTTGCTGCTGTTTTTTACGCCACGTATTTAGCGTGGGTTTCTGTGTCTGTTTGTTACTGCATTGGCCGTTGTTGGTATTCAGAGGCTGTGCCAGCCAGGGTGCAGCTGCCTAAATATTTATGGAACACCGTGGTGGACAGACTAGAAAGGGGGGTAAATGAAATCAGTGATTTACACAGTGCTCAGCATGCAGCCCACGCAGAGCTCAGCATTCAACTAGAAGGCAGCCGAGCCTGGGCTGTGCTCCTTCACCTTTGTGCACGGCTTGTGAAGGAAGCCTCCTTGTTATCTTAACCCTGTCTACTTCCCCCCTTCTCCTCTCCCATCCCCAGCAGACACCACCCTACAGTGCGCCTGTCTCCCATGTGTTGTTGCCGAGCTCCTGTTGTACCCGGGAGCTGGGGCTTTGTCTTTCACCGCCTCTGGTTGTGTGCATGAACTGCCTGTGTGTTTATTCATGATGTTGGATAATTAGCCAGATCCGCATTATCTGAACAAAATGTCAGCCCTCACAATCCCCCCCCCCCCCCCCCTCTCTCCACCCCCCCCCCCCCCCCCCCCCCAACCTTCTCCCTTGCCTCGGTCTTTAGTTACTGATGAGACCCACTGGTAGCATGAATTTTGTAGAGAATGTGCAAACGTGTGATGTTGCCATGGTAATGTGTCTTGCTGCAAGGATGCGTGTTTACACTCAGGTGGGAGACAGGCTGCAACATCAGCCCTGGTAATGGTTTTGTTTTGAATCCTTAAATATATATCAGCTTCACCTTTTCTCCTGCGCAAACCGCTCCACGGAGTGCTGCTGAGAGAGTCGGCGCAGAATCTGTCTCATTGCAAACCTAGGAAAAATAAAGATATACGCTCCGTGTTGAATGGTTGAACTAATTGAAAGCTACAATACGGAAACAGGCCCTTCGCCCCATCGTGTCCAGGTCGACCACCTTTTCACGGAGGGCAGCCACGGTGGCGCAGCGGTAGAATTGCTGCCTTACAGCAAAAATGCAACGCCGGAGACCCGGGTTCAATCCCGACAACGGGCGCTGTCTGTACAGAGTTTGTGTGTTCGCCCCGTGACTTGTGTGGGTGTTCTCCGAGATCTTCGGTTTCCTCCCACATTCCAAAGACGTACACGTTTGTAGGTTAATTGGCTTGGTAAATGTAAAAGTTCTCCAGTATAAAATTGTTCAATTCCCAGTATAGTCCCCAGTGGACTCTTTGGAAGTGATGACCACAAGGTACAAGGTACATTAGTTCTATGTTATCTGACTTTCGCATCCTCCCCCTACATACAGCATGGAAACAGGGCCCTTCGGCCCAACTAGCCCACACCGACCAACATGTCCCATCTATACTAGTCCCACCAGTCTGTGTTTGGCCCATAGCCCCCCAAACCTGTCCTATCCATGAACCTGTCTATTTGTTTTTTTAAACGTTGCAATAGTCCCTGCCTCAAGTACATTCTCTGGCAACTCGTTCCATACACCCTTTGTGTTCCCCTAAATACTAGGGGGGAATTTCCAGAGGCCAATTAACCTACAAACACGCACATCTTTGGGATATTGATGAGAAAGTAGGGAGGATAAAAAATAGGCTTAATGTAGAAACATAGAAACATAGAAAATAGGTGCAGGAGTAGGCCATTCGGCCCTTCGAGCCTGCACCGCCATTCAATATGATCATGGCTGATCTTCCAACTCGGTATCCTGTACCTGCCTTCTCTCCATACCCCCTGATCCCTTTAGCCACAAGGGCCACATCTAACTCCCTCTTAAATATAGCCAATGAACTGGCCTCAACTACCTTCTGCGGCAGAGAATTCCAGAGATTCACCACTCCCTGTGTGAAAAAAGCTTTGCTCATCTCGGTCCTAAAAGATTTCCCCCTTATCCTTAAACTGTGGGATTAAGGTAAATGGGCAGTGGATGAGTAGCATGGACTCGGTGAGCTGAAGGGCCCATTACTGGGAACACCTCTCTAAGCTTCTATGTCTTTAATTCTTAAAGCAGCCCGATGATCTATGTTTTGGTGTCGGATGCTGGTTGACATTGAAAATGGGCACAAAATGCTGGAGTAACTCTGCCGGTCAGGCAGTATATCTGGAGGAAAGGACTACTCACTGAGTTACTCCAGCATTTTGAGTCTATCTTTGCATTATGTTTTGGGTTGGGATTTAATATTTTGATACTCTTTTGGATTAGGAACCTCAATCTAAGTGGGGAAAGGACTTGGGGCGGCTCGATACATAATTGCCAAACTTAAAGTTGTAATGAATAAGTTTTATTATATCAAGAGTGATATAACGTATGCAGAGATTATGCATTCTGGTCTTAAACAAGGCAAACCAGCTGGAAGTAATGGAAGGAGCCATCTCTTGTGGTCAGGGTTCAGCTAGCACTTGGTCAGACACATGCCTTCCCTGTGATTCCTGGGGTCCCAGAGGAAGAGGATTTCAGGGCTTGAGTCTGAAGATGGGTCTCGACCCGAAACGTTGCCTATTTCCTTCGCTCCACAAGTCTGAGGAAGGGTCTCGACCCAAAATGTTGCCTATTTCCTTCGCTCCATAAATGCTGCCTCACCCGCTAAGTTTCTCCAGCATTTTTGGTCTACCTTCGATTTTCCAGCATCTGCAGTTCCTTCTTAAACAAATGAATGAAGGATATGCATTAAAGCCATTCACAGCAGCTCCACTTTAACAGAGGGGTCTCATGGAAAAGATTCAACGTGCAAGCTTATTCAAAGGAGAAGATATTCCCACATTGGTTTGCAAGCGCAGGAAACCTTTTCAATATTTCAACCCATCAACTTGTTTTTTATTCTCGTGTTGTCAGTGATAGCAGGCCATTAATAAATGATGATTTACATAGTCTGCAGCTGTGAATGCTGATCCCCAAATCAACGACAAAGACACAGGCGGACACAGTGTTAGGTTTGCAGGTGAAGTCTACTGCACTTGATGAAATGTAACCCACTAATCATCAGTCCTAATCAATGGGTTTCATCTGCGTCAACTCAATAATCTATAATTATCTTTCACTAATCTGGTTTTCTTGATTCACGCTCCACATGCTCAGTAACCTATGAACAATATTGACGTAAATGCTAAGCTGTTCCTGTAAGCTCCCGAGCAGTCGGCTGCTGAAAACCTACAGTAGCAAATTGCCGACTTTTTTCAGCACCTTTCCTTCTTTCATTTTTTCCGTCTACTACACTCTGTCTGATTTCTTCTCGATCCTCCAGCCTAATACAGTCACTGGTCTATATTCTTTGGAGTTTAGAAGAATGAGGGAGGGGGGGGGACCCCATTGAAACGTATGGCGTAGTGAAAGGCTTGGACAGAGTGGATGTGGAGATGATGTTTCCACTCTTGGGAGAGTCTAGGACTAGAGGTCATGGCCTCAGAATTAAAGGACGTTCCTTTAGGAAGGAGATGAGGAGGAATTTATTTTGTCAGAGGGTGGTGAATCTGTGGAATTCTTTGCCACTGAAGGCTGTGGAGGCAAAGTCAGTGGATATATTTAAGGCAGAGATAGATAGATTCTTGATTAGTACAGGTGTCAGAGGTTATGGAGAGAAGGCAGGGGAGTGTGGTTAAGAGGGAGAGATAGATCAGCCATGATTGAATGGCGGAGTAGATTTGATGGGCCGAATGGTCTAATTCTACTGCTATTACTTATGACCTTATATATATATACAGATACAGACATACTGAGCTTATTATTTTTGAATTATGGTGTTTACAGAGTACTATGTTTCCAGTTAGATTTCTTGTGCTGTTGCAAGTAAAACTTTAATTGTTCAGTTTCAAGACATATGACAATAAAACACTTTTGACTCTTGAAGTGCCATCCAATCTGACCTGTCTAAAGGCCCTGTCCCACTGTATGAGATGATTCACGAGTTCTCCCGGGTTTTCCCCTGATTCGAACCTGGAAAATGTCCGTAGCGGGTCTGTAGGAGTTCGTGGATGTCTCGTGGCGGCTGGTACGAGTAAAAAGTAGCAATTTTTTTCATCACGAGTTTACCGGATGTCCCGAGTACCTACCGCTAGCATTACGAGCCGCTACGAGACATCCACGGACTCCTACGGACCCGCTACGGACATTCTCCGAGTTTGAATCAGGGGAAAATTCAGGAGAACTTGTGAATTACCTCATACAGTGGGACAGGGGCTTAAAGCCCTTCCACAATGCCCTCCACATTATTCTTGCAAATTCTTGCAGAATGTATGTGTAATTTCTGTACAGGTTACGTATCATTTTGTGTGTTTGAATCAATGTGCCTGTGATGCTACTGCAAGCATGATTTTCATTGTACCTGTACCTCAGGGCAGCATGGTGGCACAGTGGTAGTGTTGCTGCCTTACAGCACTTACAGCGCCAGCGATCCGAGTTCTACGGGGCGCTGTCTATACGGAGTTTCCACGTTCTCCCTGTGCCCGTTGGGTTTTCTCTGAGATCTTTGGTTTCCTCCCACACTCTAAAGACCTACAGGTTGGTAGGTTAATAGGGTTGGACGCAGTGGGCTGAAGGGCCTGTTTCCGCGCTGTATCTCTAAACCGAACTAAACTAAACTAAAGAGTTTACTTGAGTGTTTCAGATTGCGGAATCGAATTGAGCATTCCAGATTTCAGAACAGCAAACTGTTCCAGGGAAGAGCTTGCATTTCCACAGTGTTTCAGGACTCCCAACGGACTTCACTGCTGCTGAAGTCTAGATTCTGTTGTAGTGTAGGACAAATGGCGGACAGTTTGCACAATGTAGCCTGCCGCAAGTAAGATGTTGTAAGTGACGTTGAGAAAGGGCAAGCTATAGGGAGAAGCCCTTCAATTGAATCAATGCTACTGGGATAACCGCATCTCATGATTTACAACACTGCCTGCTGTTCTGCAGGGCCTGGCACCAACTGCATGTCACTTGATGTACTTCTCCATGTTAGCCCATAATTAATCCCGTTCCAATACATGGTCCCTGCCCACTTGTTACGGCTCCGTCAGTCTGATCTTGAAAAGTCCAATAAATTGCAACTCACATCAAAAAGTTAACACGGTAGTTGTATCCTTTTGACCATTGCTTGAAGTGCTCCCTTGTGAAGCATTTACGAGATTGTTAATAATGAGCGTGTGTTTATATCATGTTCTCATTAATTTCTGCTTTTGAACTCAGCTTGTTCTTGTGTTTCAAGACAACCTCTGATTAATTCTGCTCATTCTCTTCTGTGCTTGTTCCTTCCTGATAAGTCTTATTTTATTCATCAGTACTTTTCTCACGTCGTCCCCGCAGAGGGGTCAACCATGTTCTTTGAGAGGCGAGAAAGTAGAGTCCAAGACCTATTTAGTAGGGAAGCATTGAATTCTGAGAACAGAATGACTCAAGGGGAGGTGAAGAATAAATAATATGAGATCCCTGCTGTTAAAACGTGATATTTGGTCTTCTTTGTTGGGCTGTTGTTTGAACATTTTACAAAGACACCGTTTTTGTTGATGTAAATTTCTTCTATGAACATGGTGAAATAGTATTTGTGTCGGAAGGAGCTGCAGAGTTGGTTTACATTTAAGATAGCCACATAAGGCTTGGATGGAGTGGATTTGGAGAGGATGTTTCCACTGATGGGAGTCTCGAACGAGAGATCATAGCCTCAGAATTAAAGGACATTCTTTAAGGAAGGAGATGAGGAGGAATTTCTTTAGTCAGAGGGCAGTGAATCTGTGGAATTATTTACCTGAAAAGGCTGTGGAGGCCACGTCAGTGGATATTTTTAAGGCAGAGATGGATAGATTTGTGATTAGTACGGGTGTCAGAGGTTATGGGGCGAAGGCAGGAGAATGGGGTTAGGAGGGAGAGATAGATCAGCCATGATTGAATGACAGTTGACTTGATGGGCCGATTGGCCTAATTCTGCTCCTATCACTTATGATCTTAGGAAAATGCTGGAGTAACTCAGTGGAGCAGGCAGCATCTCTAGATAGAAGGAATGGATGATGTTTCGGTTTGAGACCCTTCATCAGACCGAGAGTCAGGGGAGAGGGAGACACAGAGATAAAGAATGTAAGGTGTGAAAACGAGACATCAAAGAGGACGAGGTCCAAGGAAAACGTAGAATAGATTATTGTTAGCTAGGGGAAGGTGACAATGAAGCACACAGAGAGAAAAATGTAACCAAGGGGGCAGTGAGACTGGTCGGAGGACTAGGATGGGGGAGGGATGGAGAGAGAGGGAAAGCAAGGGTTACTTGAAGTTAGAGGAGTCGATATTCATAGAATAATATTTATTTTTTGGAAAAGTCAGCTTTTATTGTACATCCTTGCTTACCCTTCAGAAGGCAGTGGTGGTGAGGCAACATCTTGAACCATAGCAACACATGTGGAGAGGAAGGTTCACCCTGCAGTGCTGTTGGTGTGAGCCTCGGAGATTTTGATCCAGTGACAATGAAGGGATGCTGATTAATTTCCTCATCAGGACAGAGGGAACGTTGCAGGAGATGGTGTTTGTGCCAACCTGCTGCTTTCATGGGGAGGGGGCTCGAGGTTGTGGAGCTTGGGTGGTGCCAAGGCTTGGGGATTTGTGCCGAGGAGGCCCACCGCAGTCACAGCGGGGTAATGCACCTCCACTGCTTTCTGCCATGCGCTGCCTCTTCCATAGCCATTCCCACTTCACCTTGTGTTTTGAAGGTGCTTCTGACAGGCACGTATGCAGTGGCTAGAGTTCCTAACTTTGCGAGGAATGTATTCTGTTACATTCCTGCCTTGCAATGTGTGTAAAAGCTCACCATGGGACATCCAACCCCCCACCTTTACTTTGAGCCATTATATTTCAGATCCAAGGTACACAAAAAAGCTAGAGAAACTCAGCGGATGCAGCAGCATCTATGGAGCGAAGGAAATAGACAACGTTTCGGGTCGAAACTTATTTTAGATCCATGTTGACCCCTGGGATGTTAAAGGGGAGATTAGATAATTATATTTTTACAAAGCACCAAAGTGAAGTGGCTAACTGGTTTTATATGGCACATGTGACACATATTACATGACACACATGGCATGCATGCATGAAAGTTCATCGAGCTGGGACATTAACTCTATGGATGCTGCCTGGCCACCGAGTAGTCCCAGTGAGTTTGTTTCAGGTTTCCAGCATCTGCAGCGTTGAATCTTCGCTTTTACATCACTGATGAGTGGTTCCGAGTGGGTGAACGACAAATAGTTTCAGAATGTATCTCCATTAAGTCTTGGAAGGCATGTTTTGTTTCTTGAGCTGACAAGTAAAAATCCATCTCACAGAGAAAGCAATGTGCAGGACTGCAACGTGTGCAGAATGTGAAATGGGCAATTGTCCCTCTAGGGTGCCTTCCCCCACCTTTGCAGTTGGAATGAAGGGTTCCCAAGGGTTCCAAGCTGTTCCATTTGCATTGCTGGAGACTCCAGTAGCCCCCGAGGATTGCACATTAGGAGAGAAGATTGCAACATCATCATTGCTTTTAAGATCCAGGTCCCTGTGTACATTACAATTTTATTTTTTCCAATCTGGAGCCAACGGCAAATGGCTTCTTGTTTATTGTAACATAATGTGGGAGGCAGAACCAACTAAAGGCCCTGTGGCCCTTATACAAACAGTGGCACATATCAAGATCATGACCAGATTGTTTTTGTGAGGTTGGTTGAAGGAGGGATATTGCTTCTCTCCATAGATGCTGCCTCACCCGCTGAGTTTCGCCAGCATTTTTGTCGACCTTTGCTTAAGATGAGGGTAACATTTGCACCCTTCAAAATACCTTAGTTTAGTTTAGAGATACAGCCCTTCCTCCCACTGAGTCCACTCCGACCAGCAATCCCCGACCACCAACACTATCCTAACACACACACACTAGGGACAATTTACAATGTTACCAAGCCAATTAACCTACAAACCTGTATGTCCTTGGAGTGTGGGATGCAACTGGAGCACCTGGGGAATACCCAGGCAGGCCACAGGGAG